>NC_057723.1:21627192-21682616 GCF_004010195.1 Chiloscyllium plagiosum | reverse complement strand
AGAAAGATTATCCGGGGAGGGGTTAGACAGCCATGGCTGACAAAGGAAGTCAGGAAATGTATTAAAGAAAAAGAGAGATCCTATAAAGTGGCCAAGAGCACTGGGAAATCAGAAGATTGGGAAGGCTACAAAAACAAACAGAAGATAACAAAGAGAAAAATAAGGAAGGAGAGGATCAAATATGAAGGTAGGCTAGCCAGTAATATTAGAAATGATAGTAAAAGTTTCTTTCAATACATAAGAAACAAATGACAGGCGAAAGTAGACATTGGGCCACTTCAAACTGATGCTGGAAGCCTAGTGATGGGAGATGAGGAAATAGCAGGAGAACTTAATAAGTACTTTGCGTCAGTCTTCACTGTGGAAGACATGAGTAATATCCCAATAATTAAAGGGAGTCAGGGGGCTGAGTTGAGTATGGTTGCCATTACAAAAGAGAAAGTGCGAAAAAAGCTAAAAGGTCTTAAAATTGATAAATATCCTGGCCCCAATGGGCTACATCCTAAAGTTCTGAGGGAGGTGGCTGAGGAAATAGCGGAGGTGTTGTTGAGATCTTTCAAAAGTCACTGGAGTTAGGGAAAGTCCCGGATGATTGGAAGATCGCTGTTGTAACCCCCTTGTTCAAGAAAGGATCAAGACAAAAGATGGAAAATTATAGGCCAATTAGCCTAACCTCGGTTGTTGGTAAATTATAGAATCCATTATTAAGGATGAGGTTTCTAAATTCTTGGAAGAGCAGGGTCGGATTAGAACAAGTTCGGATTAGAACAAGTCAACATGGATTTAGTAAGGGGAGGTCGTGCCTGACAAACCTGTTGGAAGTCTTTGAAGAGGAGGTGACAAGTAGGTTAGACCAGGGAAACCCCGTGGATGTGGTCTACCTAGACTTCCAAAAGGCCTTTGATAAGGTGCCACACGGGAGGCTGCTGAGCAAGGTGGGGGCCCATGCTGTTCGAGGTGAGGCACTGGTATGGATTGAGCATTGGCTGTCTGACAGAAGGCAGAGAGTTGGGATAAAAGGTTCTTTTTCGGAATGGCAGCCTAATGGAGCCTAACCAGAGCTTTATAAAGTCTCAGTAGCACAACGGTGCTTTTATATTCCAACCCTCTTGAGATAAATGACATCATTGCATTTGCTTTCTTACTCACAGACTCAACCTGCATGACAAGCAGTGTCCCGCAGGGTTCAGTGTTGGGGCCGCAGCTGTTCACGTTATTTATTAATGATCATGATGAAGGGACTGGGGGCATTCTAGCGAAGTTTGCTGATGATACAAAGTTGGGTGGACAGGCAGGTAGTACTGAGGAAGTGGGGAGGCTGCAGAAGGATCTAGTCAGTTTGAGAGAGTGGTCCAGGGAATGGCTGATGGAATTCAATGTGAGCAAATGTGAGGTCATGCACTTTGGAAAAAAGAATACAAGCATGGACTACTTTCTAAACGGTTAGAAAATTCATAAAGCCAAAGTACAGAGGGATCTGGGAGTGCTAGTTGAGGATTCTCTAAAGGTAAACATGCAGGTTGAGTCCGTGATTAAGAAAGTGAATGCAATGTTGTCATTTATCTCAAGAGGGATGGAATATAAAAGCACCGTTGTGCTACTGAGACTTTATAAAGCTCTGGTTAGGCCCCATTTGGAGTACTGTGTCCAGTTTTGGTCCCCACACCTCAGGAAGGACATACTGGCACTGGAGTGTGTCCAGCGGAGATTCACACGAATGATCCCTGGAATGGTAGGTCTAACATATGAGGAACGGCTGAGGATCCTGGGATTGTATTCATTGGAGTTTAGAAGATTAAGGGGAGATCTAATAGAAACTTATAAGATAATACATGGCTTGGAAAGGGTGGACGCTAGGAAATTGTTTCCGTTAGGCGAGGAGACTAGGACCCGTGGACACAGCCTTAGAATTAGAGGGGGTAAATTCAGAACAGAAATGCGGAGACATTTCTTCAGCCAGAGAGTGGTGGGCCTGTGGAATTCATTGCCACAGAGTGCAGTGGAGACTGGGACGCTAAATGCCTTCAAGGCAGAGATTGATAAATTCTTGATATCACAAGGAATTAAGGGCTATGGGGAGAATGCGGGTAAGTGGAGTTGAAATGCCCATCAGCCATGATTGAATGGTGGAGTGGACTCGATGGGCCGAATGGCCTTACTTCCGCTCCTATGTCTTATGGTCTTATGGTCTTATGAGGCTATAGAGGAGTTGTGCAAAATGAACAGCTACATATCAGATAAGATGCATGATTAACCAAGAAGCTGTGTGCATCAACCTAATTTGTAAATAATTGCTGCAATTGTGTATTAATTATGGAGATAATTTTTGCCATTGTGTGTTCATTAATCAATGAACATAAACTAAATTTCACATTTTAATTATTTTTAGAGGTAGGTGTGTTCAAATTGAACCCTTGTATTTTCCTCATCATGATCCTTCAATTAAGCGCATTTCTGTCGGCATGGTGGCTCAGTGGTTAGCACTGCTGCCTCACAGCACCAGGGACTCAGGTTCAATTCCAACCTTGGGCAACTGTCTGTGTGGAGTTTGCACATTCTCTCCATGTCTGTGTGGGTTTCCTTCAGGTGCTCCGGTTTCCTCCCACAGTCACAAAGATGTGCAGGTCAGGTGAATTGGCCATGCTAAATTGCTTGTAGTGTTCGGTGCATTAGCCATGGGAAATGGGTCTGGGTGGGTTGCTCATCAGTGGGTCGGTGTGGACTTGTTGGGCCAAAGGGCCTGTTTCCACACTGTAGGGAATCTAATCTAATGAGTTCACCTCATGACTAAATCGTCAAGTGTACGCTAATGTTGAAAAGTAAATTTGCTTAAAGTCTGCAGATTCACATTAAAACCATAAAAGTGTGCGCGATCAGTGTAAGCAGAAAGGCCAACCAGAAACTATTGGGTGAGCTAGTAATAATGGTCTAAAAGATAGTCTTCAGTAACAACATTCTCAATTGCTAGTGCTAACCAATGTCAAGACCTACCCCCAGCTAGAGAGAGTACAACCTGGGTCTAACCAGGATTTACCATTCTCTACTGGCACCAATGATTTCTGGCTATCATTTCTACCAGTCTAGTAAAAGTGTCTTTCTCTTTCTGGGCAGATGCCACTGTCGAAGGTCTCTGTGAACGATCCCTGGCACTGAGATAAGTGTGGAGAAAGTGAAGAGTGCAGATGCTGGAGATCAGAGTCAACATGTGTGCCGCTGGAAAAGCGCAGCCAATCAGGCAGCATCCAAGGAGCAGGTGAGCCGACGTTTCGAGCATAAGCTCTTCATTCGGAATATCACATTCCTGATGAAGAGTTTAAGCTTGAAACGTCGATACTCCTGCTCCTCAGATGCTGCCTGACCGGCTGTGCATTTCCAGCGCCACACTTTTTGACACTGAGATAAGTGTGTCCATAATGGAAGTAATCATGTTCAGACAAGGGGATGGACAACCCTTGATTCCCTCGTGGTTCCCAGAAGACCACTCCTCCTCCTCCATCAGCACAGAATGAAATGTGAAAGAAAGGAAAAAAACTCTTCCTGTCTTTATTTCTTATCACTATGATTTCATAGGCTAATCCTCTTACTGAAAGCTGATTAAAATAGTATCAGAATCTGGGTGACATAAAAAAATTCCAATTTTTTTGAAAATTGGGTGAAATGCCCTACATACTATTGAAATGTGGCCATTAAAATAGTGAGATGTCATGGATGTGATCTGTACAAGCTGTGTTCCATATTAACCTCTAGAGAGCTCACTTCTGCTGGATGCAAAAGGCCAGGATGTGGCCTTCAAATACAGAAATGTCAACCATTTTCTGAATGTCTGCTCCTTCATGACCTTCACATATATTGTTACTTCACAATATATAATTTGTTTTGAAATGTGGGACATGCGCACATATTTTTTCTCTAGCTCATAAGCTTGATGTTTTAGTTTAACAATTTATTGCACAAATTATGGTTCAAATATAACATTTATCCTATTGAAATAAACATCTAGCTGAGGGTCTTCTATGCGTAAAGTGCAAGCAATTTCTGGTCTAAAGCCTCAAAAAAAGTATGGTAGCAGGTCAGAGTGCAACAAAAACTTTACTTCAGGGGTTAACATATTGAAAGCTCTTCATTTTTGATGAGAATTGTTTATGACTGTTCAAAATCTTTGGTTATACTTTAAGTTTTGTGAAGTATCAATGGTCATCCAACAACCATTGCTGCTGCTGAGGTCACACCGAGATTTTAATTGCTTTTGCTTCAAAGATGTATCACAAAGTTTTCACGATGTTCCAACTGCTGGGAGATTGACTGCCTATTTTTCACTTTGGATCAACAACAAATGATAAATTAAGCTTTCTTTCTTTTTAATTGGTGCTGGACACAAGACAGCCTGCAGTATTCTAATTCCCTTTGTACTAACTGAATTGGGCAGTCTGTCTTGTCAGTCTGTAGCTAGAAGACCTCCATCGCTACTGATGATATCAGCAAAACATATATGACTGCACTAAGCATTCAAATCAAAATTTGATAGTTAGGAGCTAGATTAGATTACTTACAGTGTGGAAACAGGCCCTTCGGCCCAACAAGTCCACACTGACCCGCCGAAGCGCAACCCACCCATACCCCTACCCCTACCCCTACATTTACCCCTTTAACCTAACACTATGGGCAATTTAGCGTGGCCAATTCACCTGACCCTGCACATCTTTGGACTGTGGGAGGAAACCGGAGCACCCGGAGGAAACCCACGCAGACACGGGGAGAACGTGCAAACTCCACACAGTCAGTCGCCTGAGTCGGGAATTGAACCCGGGTCTCTGGCGCTGTGAGGCAGCAGTGCTAACCACTGTGCCACCGTGTCGCTGTGACAACAATGGAAGAATGTGGTCTATTAGATAGAAAGGAGACATGACTTAGATTTGGACAGTACTTGAAAATTAATCTACAGGGTGAGAACGTTATGGTGAGATATAGGAAGGGAAGATAAAAGATTGAGGTAACTAGATAACTATTGTAGAGAGAACTCAATCAGAGCACTAAAACATAACTGTCCAAGACATCTGCACTGTGGAAGAATATGGAGGAGAAAACAGGAACTAATACAACTCTAGGTTTGTATTATGAACCCCACAATTGTGATAATATTTGAGCAGGGATCTGAAGACAGTTCAAAGAGATTTGTCAGAATTAAAAAGCAGTCATCTTGCGTTAATTTAATCATTCCAAATGTGGCTGACAGATTAGCAGTGCGTAAGCTCTAATATTAAATCGGTGGAGTATAGAAGAAATATATTGCTACAGACCAGAAAGGGAGTCCATCAGAGAATAGAGCTCTTGATAAATAGAGAAATGCACATTTAATGGAGCAAACATTGACAAAGAAATAAGAAATATAAGTGGATGTACAAAAGGGGGCTGGCTTACATTTTCTCAATTTTCCTTAAATATGCAATAATGTTGTGACTGATAAATGACCAATGCAACACCTTTGTTCAAGAAAAGAGACAAGGTTAAGTCGGGTTATTATTGACTAGTGACATTAATGTTTGGACAAGACCTCAGAATCCATAATGTGAGATAAATGTTATTGAAAATTTAAAAGTTCATGAGAAAATCATGTTCTGCTATCATTGATTTGTTAAATATAATATACGCTTAATAAACTTAACAGATTATTTTGAATATGTAACCATTTGGAAAAGTGAAAAGTGTAGCAGATGCATATCAGTAGGTGTTCTATATTGCATCTCCCAAAAACCTGTTTGTAAAATTCAGGAATGTGACATAGGTGGGAGTGGAGACTAGACTGGGCTAGATTTCCCCACAATGTGAGGACCAAATTGTAGTCTGGGCTCACATTTGCTAACAGTGATACCAATTTAACATTTTTCCTACAGGCAATCCCTAACTGGGCACCTCTGGGCTTACCATCCAATTATGGACTGTGGAAAGTGTTGTTGGCCCATTGAGAGAGCAGGAGGCACTGGCCTTAGCGGCTCCACAGGAATACTGGACAATACTAAGGCAGGCCAGCTCAAGAGTGGATTTGAACATGGAGGCATGTTTGGACAAATAAAGGACAAAGTTAAAATCTGAGGGATAGGGCAGGCTTCTCTGTATTGCTTATTCGGGCAGCAGGGGTTACCTTCCCTGTGTACAGACCCTCTTTGGACACTCACTGGGCCAGTCCCCTGAACACCGCAGGGAAGTTGCAGCCTCCCTATAAAATGAGAACTTCTCTGCCACTGGCAAAATGATGGTGATCTGGGAATATTAATTTTACTAGTGCCCATAATCACCTTGTGGACACCTAGTCAATGAAATGATGGAAGGTGTCATCAACAGTGCTATCAAGCAGCACCTACTCAGCAATAACCTGCTCAGTGAAGCCCAGTTTGGGTTTTACCAGGACCACTCAGGTCCTGACCTCTTTACAGCCTTAGTTCAAACATGGACAAAAGAGCTGAATGCTAGAGGGGAGATGCAAGTGACAACCCTGAACATCAAGGCTGCCTTTGACTGAATGTGACATCAAGGAACCCAGCAAAACTGGAATCAATGGGTATCAGAAAGTAAACTCTCCACTGGCTGGAGTCATACCTGCCACATAGAAAGATAGTTGTGGGTGTTGGAGGTCAGTCATCTTATCTCCAGGACATCTCTGCAGGAGTTCCTCAGTGTAATGTCCAAGACTCAACCTTTGTTATTTCATGAATGCCCTTCCCTCCATCACCAGGTCAGAAATGGGGATGTTTGTGAATGATTGCATTCCATTTAATACCACTTGCAACTTCTCTGTAGATATCTATATCTAAATGCAACAAGATCTAGAGTAGATCAAAAGCTAGGAATACTGCAGTGAGTAATTCATCTTTAGACTATCAAAGCCTGCCCACCATCTACAAGGCACAAGTCAGGAATGTAATGGAATACTCACTTCTTTCCAGGATACGTGCAGCTCCAACAACACTTAAGAAGCGTGACATCATCCAAGCCAAAGCAGCCTAATTTCACCATGTATATCCACTCCTTCCAGCACCACTGCCGAGTAATAGTGTGTACCATCTACAAGATGCACTGCAGAAATTTGCCAAAGATCCTTAGACCATACCTTCCATACCACTTCCATGTAGAATGGAAAGGGCAGCAATTACATTGAAACATCACCACCTGCAAGTTTCCCTCCAAGCCATTCACCATACTGACTTGGAAATATATCACCATTCCTTCACTTGTTGTTGGGTTAAAATTATGGCATTTCCTCCCTAAGGACTTTGTGGGTCTACCTACAGCACATGGACTGCAGTGGTTCAGGAAGACATCTCACCACAACCTTCTCCAGGGTAACTAGGGACAGGCAGTAAATGCTGAAACAGCTAGAGATGCCACATCCCCGAAATGAATCTAAAAAAAAATACCTTGTCCAGCAGTAGGAAAACCTCCCCGGTGTTGGGATTGTATCAGGGAGCCATTCAGATGCAGATCCCCATTATTCTCCATGTCTGCTACCCCAGGGCTAGGAAAATCTGGTTGGCAGGTAGGGAACACATGTTTGATTTGGATTTGGAGAAAAATTAGTAGTTTACTTTCCACCTATTTTACTTTGGCAATAATTTTCATCATTTGTGGTACAGACTCTGATTACTTCCCAGCACGAACATTGAATCTAAAGTTGCCATTGCTATTGACTTTGTAAGGGATACCAACTCAAATATGCCATAGAAGCCATAGTTAAACATTAAAACTGAAGTAAGTTGCGGCACTCAGATTCAAATGCCAAGTGACTAATAGGTAGAAGAAACTAGCTCTAATACAGTGTCACACTCACTTAGTCTTCAAAAATCTGGGATAGAAATTGTCATTTTACTTTCTTTCTCAGTTATGACATTGGCTTTCCGGCTGCCAGTCTTAATTTGAGTTCTCCTTTAAATGTATCAAAAATGTTTTTTCTTGTCAGGCCTGGCTGAATCTCTACTTCAGCTGGGAATGCCCACTATTTGTTTGTAAATGCATCATCTGGTGGCATTAGCAATCATTATGTCAGAATAATTTCTGATATTAATATCTGGTGCCAGTTAAAACTAGCAGAAATGAGGTCGATAGAAGTTAGCTACCTGTCACATTCAGCCACAGCTGCTGTCATGACAGATGGCAATCGCTCAAACCACCTGCTGATCACTCTTCTTCAATGAATAGTTCCTTTACAAATCTTCAATGGAATGCATACCAAAAATCTATGATATTTTTATAACTGACTACAAGGCTATTTATCGCTCTCCTCCTTTCCAAGAATCTCTCTCACAGAATCACCTTTTCACACAGAGGATAGCTTACAAATCTGCTTAGTGATATCTGCCACCTATTAGTAGATCCATGATAGGATCTCGACTAAGTAATGTCTGATGTCTGTTCCGTAACATAGTCTAGGTAAGGCTCTGTAATTAGCAGTGATGGGATAGGATGTGACAGGTGAATGTAAGATCAGTGATTTAACTATGCAAAGGCCAGAAAGTTTGGACTCAATGGCTGCTAACCCTGAATAAATTGGGTTAATAGAAAAACATAAAATGAGGAATCATGTATCCCAGTTAACCATAAGAACAAAAAATGCTGGAAAATACTCAGCAGGTCTGATGGCACTTGGAGGGGCATTAAAAAAAAATGCCTGTAGAGATGCTGCCAGACCTGCTGAGCTTCTCCAGCAATCATATTTTGTTTCAGATCTTCAGCATCCACAGTTCTTTGTTTTATCCCAGCAGGAGATCACCATATGCAGAATTTAGGCATGAACTGAGTCCTACAGCTGTGTAGCATAATATACAGGAGCTGTATTCCTATTGTCAGAGTGCCTAGTCAACATAAATATTGATATGTGTTTAGTTGAATGTGAGCTGTCACCTTCTTTTCAAATTATTGGACTTGATTGACACCTACTGAGTTTCTGATAACTCAGGTCTGTCTCTATTTTAACCCTATGGATGGTGGCAATGTGATATCTAATTTCATCTGGACTGCCAACAAGAAGCTTAGCTTATCTTATCACCAAAAGCCAATCAAAAAACAAAATCATTGTTTTGATTTCCTCACTTCAATACCTATGACTAAGTCTATGGACCAATATTTTGATATGAGTCCTTTAATGCATCCATGTGGAACCTGCAGAAATGTGATAGAGATCACTTAATTTAACTCCTCACGAGTGTGCTCAACATGCACCCCTTTGCAATCATTTTTGAATAATAATGCAAAATAGTCATATTTTCATGATCTAAAATTGATCTCGTACCCTTTCTTTGCCTCATTTTCTTTATTTCTCAATTACAGAAGCCCTTGGTTTCCCTTTATATTATTCACTAACTTTTTCAGTTTTAGCATTTCAGATTTCCCTTTTCACCTACCCATTAAATTTTCTATTGAGGTTTATAGAGTCATTATTGAAGTATCAAAAACAGATGAATGTAGACTGAAGGACACAACTCAGATTGTTTTCCTCAAAAGGGTGGGCAAGTGTGGTACTAGTTCCAGAGTTGTGGGGGTTGTCAGGGGAAGAACAAATAAGTGCTAATATTAAAAACAATATCTACTGTTCTTATCTTTTTGACTTGTGTTCTCAAATCTTCACTTATTTATTAGCACAGTCTAAGGAATGTGACAATTCAAAGAAACAAACTGGATCTTTGCATACATATATAATGGATTTCCTTAGCATGTCTAGTGTAGTAAATATATTGGCGTGGTGTAAAAACTGTTTCTTTTGACCAAAGTCAGTTGGAAGCCATGTTTAAGGACCTTTACTTGAGTTTCTTCACACACTGATTCACTCACTCATAACCTTCCAATTGGATCTCCTCATAACAAAGTGAAAACCAACACTATAGCTCTTCTCTGATTCATGTGTTTGCATTATTGCCACACCCAAGATAAAATGAGCTACTGCTATCAGGGTCTGTTACTCAAGGCCACAATGAGGAAGTTTTGAAAAAAGTAAACTTAGAGTCATAGAGTCATACAGCATAGAAGCAGGCCCTTTGGCCCATCATATTTACGTTGCTCAACAAACACTAAATGACACTCATCCCGTTTACATGAACTTGGTTCTGCCAGGCATCTTCAGTGCTCATCCGGATACTTCTTAAATGTTGTGAGAGGATCTGACTCCACCTTTAGACAGCATATTTCTACCAACCTCTGGGTGAGCTGTTTTTTCTCTTATCTAGCTCAGTACCCTTCTTGTCATAATTCTATCAAGTGAAGTAGCAGTATTGCCAAGTCATGAGATGAAATCCTGAAAGAATGGAGTGAAAAGAGCTAAGCAAACTTCTCCTCTCAGCTACGTGTCTTTCAATCTGATAGTGAAGAGTCCAGACTGACTATCTTTTTAAAGATTCTACAAAACTGTCCAGAATATTCTACTGCCTACACCCAATTTATCCTAATACCTGCATCAATGGCTATGAAAAGTGGCAGACCCAGAAAATTTGTTTCTTCCTCCAGACACCACTAGCACATTTAATGCTTTCCGACTGGTGCTAGAGCAATGCAAGTCATTTTGAGACCATTATTTAAGTAGTCTTAGACCATAACTTAACACTTAATTGCAATTGTTGAATTTGTTTTCAAGTCATTACATGTGGTTTAATAACATCAACAGTGCCACAATTTATAAATGTGGCATACTGATCAGATTGCATATATACCCTTTTTAATCCTGCTATTTTAGCAAAGTAAGGTACAGGGATGCAATGTCAAAGCTTTGACATCACACCAATAAATCACCAAAATAAACAGCTTGCAGAATAAGATGGTTAATAGTCAAGTTTCTTATTTCCAGAAAAAAGTGCTAAGTGTTAGAATATTCAATTTTAAACTTGTACAATTCCTTTAAATCAGTGTCAGTGAAGCTTAGTCTGATTGGATTATGGCTTGTCATGACCTTCTTTGTGAATAGGTTGCACTTTAGAAATTACGCAATCTAAAATTGCTGGAGGGGCCTCAATTATACGAACTCCAATTTTAGGATCCTGAATATTGAGTTGAATCCTGACACTAAAGTCAATGAGAGATCTGGTTCAATGCCTACCAGCCCCAGTTTCTGTTGACTTTCTTTATAGGATTGAGGTTAATCTATCAATAAAATAAATTGCATCACTATATCATACAGAAGGAAACTGTAAGGAGCTTGCCTTGGGATGTTTGGATCTTTTCATTCTACAATAGTGGCACTTGAATGTACCAATACGACACTTATACAATACTTACTTCAAAGGAAATGTCTGAAACAAAAACTTTAACCACTTAAAGACAACACGTTCTTGTACTTTCTTATGTGTTGCCTCATACTAGGCTGCTACAGTGGCCTTTTATTGTTCATCAGAATGCCCTTCACAACATAACATGCGTTACCGTACCATGTAAGTTACACAATATACAAAATATAAGATTCTTCAGTGGAAACAGCAAGATAGAGAACATTATGCTGAAATGGAATGTTTCCTGTTCATTAGACAAATTTGTACATGTTTAGTTTTGAAAGTTATTTTGTTTTATGTGTGAGCATGAGTTTCTACGACATTGCTGAGCAAAGAAAGACAATAGTTTGGTGCGGGAAGGGAATTCAAGAGGAAAAGAAGGTAAATTGCATCAGAAGAACTATAGGTAAAGTGAGAGTTTCTTTTAAAGGTACAATATTTGAGGTTCGTTAAACCTTGTAAAACTATTTGCAATCTGAAGTGAGACTAAATTCTTTATTTAAAATTTAATTTTAATTTAAAATGATTAACTTTCTGAGGAAAAGAGCCATTAACAATTACTACTTGTTAAAAGGAAATGTATATTATTAATTGCAGAATTAAGCTCTTGGCTAAGTTTTAAGCAAAATAGCTACACAAGTACAGCAACCCAATGAAAGTCATGAGGATGTTATGCTCAAGATATTATTTCTGCCAAGCTGACAGGGGAACAACACAAATACGCCAGTTAACTTATTAAGACTTGCAATTCAATCTGGACAATGTGTTTATTTAAAATGCATATTGCAAAAATCATCTTCAAAAAATGCATTTCTTGCTTGTCCTACCACCTGAGTAAAATTTGACAAGGCATCTGACTGAATGAAAACTGATCATCAGCATTTTTCAACAGACCATTGAAACATGCTTTAATGCCTAGATTTCTGAGGCTTCAAGTTAATTTAAAGCTGAATAAATGTACTCCTTACAGATGACTTAACACCATGACGCATTCCCCTTTCCCTCCACTGATTTTTCAACAAACATGAAAACCAGGTCCAAGTGGTGCACAATCAGTGGTCCTTTATAAATTATTCTCTAGAATGTCTTTCACAGTTGTAAATACCACATATATCTTTTGGGCTATAAATTAGAAAAAAATGGAAGTTTGGACACTGCTGTGTAGCAGTGAATATACCAAGTGTACGATTTTCTTTCAATTGAAGGTTAGAAGTAGACCTGTGTGGTGTTCACTTATTGGTTACACAAGATCATGTGGTTTTTGGAGAACCTTGATTCAATATCTTGTGAGAAAAGCTGGCACCTTTTAGATTTTTAACCTATAGCTTGATGCCGTCCTGGGGGTAGACAGTTGCAGTTTGACCTCCGGAAAACCTGCAAGCGACAAGTATCGCTCCTTTTCTTCATGGATATTTCACTGGAGTCAAGTTGACTGGAGCGGTGTTAACAGTGACTCTGGCTTGTTGACCCGATGCGTGGACTCCTGGATGGCAGCAGGGCATCGGCTTCAGGGAAGGCAGAGCGGGGACCATTGGCTGTGGTGGACCTGGAATATGGCCTCTTTCGGCAGTGGTGGTGTTGGTGCTCGGAGTGGGGTCTCCCGGCTGCGTAGGCCCGTAGTGGGGACCTTGCCGAAGTCCTGGAGCCAGGTTTGGGTCCCTGGCCGATGAAGGTGAACTCTACTTAAGTACATTCTTTGTATTCCTTTGTACCTCAAAATGGCTCTGGGTTGTGGTGACAGAAGACTTTTTACTGTATCTCTCCAGATATATGTGACAATAAATCATTCATTCATTCATTCATTCTCATCTTTGTGAGGGCAACAAAGTAAAACAAACAAAAAAACAAGAGCTTCTAATGCAAGAACAAAGCTAGGTTCAACTGACTAGCTATCGACTTAAGGATTTCTCTCCCTCTACAGGCATGAACAATGTGATGTCTTTGCCAAAAGTTGAAGGAAGTATGAGAAAGTCACCTCATTGCTTTGGACTCTTGATCCACAGTATTTGTTCCTTTTGACCCAAGTTTTTCACTCATGATATTTCCATGGAGCTATATATCTTATTTATCATATTTGTGAATGAATACATTTCTGCTTTGGTTCAAAGGGGATATAGTTTGAATTTGCTTAGTAGTAGTTCGTAATCTGTTTTTACACTCATTAAAGAATTAGTTTGTTCAGAATAAATGTGTTTCTTTCTTGTTTATTGATGAAACTTGGTGTGAGTTTCTTTGAAGTTAGATAGAGTCACAATCAAGGAAATTAACTAACTTAGCAATTCAGTTGGTCATTTACACATTAATGACAACACATGGAATCATGGGCTTGACTACCTGCACATTACAACCACTGGTGTAATGATACATCAAGTATCTATTTTAAAGGAGTTGCTGCCAACATTCTTAATTATAAGATTTGTTTCATTTGTTTCAAAACCCATTAATGAAAATGATAGAACCCAACAAGAAACTTTGCATCATCCATTCTCACAAAAGGAAGTACCACAGTAGAAAAATCCAATGTGAAGGTGTTGCAATACGAGTGCTCTCCCTAACTCCACATAAAGGTAGCTCAGTGTCAGATCCACTCTGATAGGCATGCTGTACCTAATGGTTCAATTGGTGTTCGCATTTGGCCCAGTCTCATTAATTAAAATAAAACCAGACGCCAAGTGTAATTCCCAGCAACATCAAAAGGTACACATTTTACGCCATCACCTTTGAGGCAGTAATTGGTGATAAGTCGAATTTCTCCTTTGTTAGTCATCTGTGTCACCCAATAACCTCTTTACCGTTAGTTTTTTTGTATAAATTATTTCAGAGTTGGAACAAATGTAATTGAATATTACTGAATCATAAATAATCATTAGGGTAGATGTGCACAGACACAATCTTGTAGAAGTTGATGTGCACAGATGCTCTTTGCTAGTGTTGTCAACTCCCTGCTGGGTAAAGTTGTTAGAGTATAACAGAGAGTTTGAGGACAAGATTCCTTTTGTCTATGAGATAGGATATGCAAGGGTACTAACTAATTGGTTTTCTGGGTGCAATTGTATCATGGACGTTGTTATTTTTGAGTAGTAAGTTTTAAAGGGTATACTAATGAAGGAGGCTTTTTCTTCCAGCTGTAGAATGTTTAATTCTGCATTAACAGCACTCTCCATTCCTTTCAATTGATTCATTCTGGGAATTCAATTGACACGAGTGATGTTGTTTTACTTCAGTACAGTGTATCCATGAACCAACAAATAGCAATTCTTTCAGTTGCACCATTTTATGACTAATTTATGACAGTGTTAATCCGGTTCATATGCAGCACATACGAATTGATGAAGAGAAACTCTTTTGTGTGTTGCAGTATCACTTACTTTATGTAAAGAATTGGGAAGACAAATGCAAAGAGGTATTATCACTGTACTGTTAATTCAGAATTTGGAGGTGCTGGTGTTAGATTGGGGTGTACAAAGTTAAAAACCACACAACACCAGGTTATAGTCCAACAGGTTTATTTGGAAGCACTAGCTTTCAGAGCGTGACCAGTGAAGTGCCATAAGGATCGGTGCTGGGCCCTATACTTTTTGTCATTTACATAAATGATTTAGATGCGAGCATAAGAGTGACAGTTAGTAAGTTTGCAGATGACACCAAAATTGGAGTTGTAGTGGACGGTGAAGAGGGTTACCTCAGATTACAACAGGATCTGGACCAGATGGGCCAATGGGCTGAGAAGTGGCAGATGGAGTTTAATTTAGATAAATGCGAGGTGCTGCATTTTGGGAAAGCAAATGTTAGCAGGATTTTTACACTTAATGGTAAGGTCCTAGGGAGTGTTGCTGAACAAAGAGACCATGGAGTGCAGGTTCATAGGTCCTTGAAAGTGGAGTCGCAGGTAGATAGGATAGTGAAGAAGGCGTTTGGTATGCTTTCCTTTATTGGTCAGAATATTGAGTACAGGAGTTGGGAGGTCATGTTGCGGCTGTACAGGGGTCGGGGAGTCCAGAACTAGAGGGCATAGGTTTAGGGTGAGAGGGGAAAAATTTAAAAGAGACCTAAGGGGCAACTTTTTCATGCAGAGGGTGGTACATGTATGGAATAAGCTGCCAGAGGATGTGGTGGAGGCTGATACAATTGCAATATTTAAGAGGCATTTGGATGGGTATATGAATAGGAAGGGTTTGGAGGGATATGGGCCGGGTGCTGGCAGGTGGGACTAGATTGGGTTGGGATATCTGTTCGGCCTGGACGGGTTGGACCGAAGGGTCTGTTTGCGTGCTGTACATCTCTATGACTCTATGCTGCTACTTCATCAAGTGGTTGTGGAGTATAAGATCGTAAGACACAGAATATATAGCAAAAGTTTACAGTGTGATGCAACTGAAATTGTATATTGAAAAAGACCTGGATTGTTTGTTAAATCTGTCATCTTTTAGAATGACCATGTCATTTTCAGTTGTTTAATATGTAAATCCCAGAACTGTTTTTAAAGTTACATTCTCAAGTGAACTTTAACAATAAGTGTCATGTCAGCTCAGGTAATGCATTGAAGGTGTGAAGTTAAAGTCTGCCTGTCTGTGTCCCAATGTTTCAGACTGATTCTATTTCTAACAAAGTGATTTACAGAATCATACGTGGATTCATGCAGTTTTTGAGCAAAAGAAAATGTAATTCTGCAAGTACAAAATCACCCCACAAACCTATATGTGTGTGTGTGTGTTTTTGCTGTGGAGGTGGGAGCAGGTGTGAGTGTCTGTGTATGTGTATGAGTGTAAAGGGAGGAACACTCCTGCCTGGTGATTGTTGTGCAGTGTCCATTCATCCATTGCCATAGCCTCTGCTCGGTCTCCCCAATTTGCCATGCCTCAGGGCATCCTTGCCTGCAGCATATCAGATGGACAACGTTGGCTGAGTCACATGAGTACCCGCAGTGTATACCCACATGGTGTCCCCATGTGTAATGGTGGTATCCATGCCAACACTCGGACACGTCTTGCAGCATCTGCCATGACAAGGTTGTCCTGAAAGTCGGGCAGTTTGCTGCAAACAATGATCTGTTTGAGGTTTGGTGGTCATTTAAAGGTGTCAACTTAGATCCCAGTGGAGATCTGCTGCCCTGGGCTTGACATGTGTGTGCTCAAACCATCAGGAAATGTACAAATGCCAGATTCATCAGCCGCACCCACAAGGTAGAGCAAAACATCACCTGATTACAACGCAACACCATCCATGCTCTCAGAACCAATCACAACATTGTCATCAAACCAACAGATAAAGGAGGAGCCTTCGTTATTCAGAATAGAACAGATTACTGCAAGCAAGTGTACCGACAACTGAACAATCAGGAGCACTACAGGCATCTACCGGCCGATCTGACCAAAGAGCACATCAGGACTTTTGATCCAGTTCTTCAGAGTTCCTTATGCGCCCTCATCCCACGTACCTCTCGCATACCACGGACTTCTACTGCCTTTCCAAGATACACAAAGCCAACAAACCAGGACATGCCATTATATCAGGCATTGGGATGCTGTGTGAGAACCTCTCTGGCTATGTCGAAGGCATCTTGAAACCCATTGTACAGAGGACCCACAGCTTCTGTTGCGACACGATAGATTTCTTACAGAAATGCAGTACCATGGATAAGTCGAACCAGGAATATTCCTCCTCACAATGGACCTTTCAGTATTCTACACCAGCATGCCCCACAATGACGGCATCACAGCAACAGCCTTCAGTACTCAACACCAACAACTGCCAATCTCCAAGCACTGTCTTATATCTCATCTGCTTTATCCTCTAGCACAACATTTTCACCTTTGACAACCAGTTCTTCGTCCAGACACATAGAACGCCATGAGGACCAAATGTGCACTCCACTATGCCAACATTTTCATGCACAGGTTTGAACTAGACTTCTTCTCTATGCAGGACCTCCAACCAACACTATACACTAGGTATATTGATAGCATTTTCTTTCGCTGGATCCATGCTGAGGAGTCACTGAAACAACTACACATTCATATCAACGAGTTTCATCCCACCATCAAACTCACCATGGACTATTCTCTTTAGTATCTGTCTCATTCTTGGACACATGCGTCTCCATCAAGGATGGGCAACTCAGCACCTCACTGTAATGCAAACCGACAGATAACCTCACGATGCTGCATTCCTCTCGCTTCCACCCGAAACATATTAAAACAGCCATCCCCTATGTTAAGCCCTCCAGATACACAGGATCTGTTCAGATGAGGAGGAACATGACGGCATTTGGAAGTACTCAAGGATGCCCTCATAAGAAAAGGGTATGATGCTCAACTAATCGACTGCCAGTTCCAACGTGCCACAGTGTAATGGAAAATTATCCATTTACTGTGAAATTTGAAAGAGAATGCTTTTCTAAAATTTAATGCTGTGCTGAACTTTGTAAACAATACTTTGATGAGGTTTGCAGCCAGCTTGTCTCGGTTTGAATTTTGTAAACATTCAACCCGACCTGGCGACAATCGAACTCAGCGGAAACTGAAGAACTGTTATGTTTAAGAGCAGGGGATGAGAGAATAACAACTTGAGTTTTCCCAGTCTTTGCCCTTGAGAGCATGATAAGAAACAGTATAAGGCAAGCATCTGAACAATGCTCAGATACCCCTTACATTGAGGCATCTAGCTGAATGTACTGGGACCAATTCTGCTGAATTTAAATAAAGCTCTTTTCTTTGCTCTTTCTAATAGTTGAGTCAAGTCGATTTAGTTTCCACGATAGTAAACTTGGAGGCTCATCCCGGGACCCCAAGACTGGGTGAGATTCTGAAGATTGCCAAGAGGCGCAGGCGCCAGCGCCTTGAAGGTCTTTCACTTCCTCTTGAGCGCTGAATTGGCCCTTCTGTGTGAGAGGACTGGGAATCTGTGGATCGCCCCAGCGCTGGGGTTTGAATCGAATTGGGTTGGGGTAAAAGTCGTGGCTTAAGTAATCCTACATAGAGACTCATTCTAAGAGAATAAATACAGCAGGAAAAGGGTTCAGTGATCTCTCGCGTGGTATTAGAGCAAAATCCAAGGGAAGGGGATTGCCGTTTCTTGAGTGTTTAGGAGGTAGCAAGCTTAAGGGTGGTTTTAGACTTGGAACCACCACTGGCTTAGTTGGACTTGCCAAAGATGTACTGGGTACGTGGTTTCTTGGTTTATGAAAACCAAGTCATTGAGGCAGACACGCCCAATGCGAGAGGAGACCTCCGGAGGTAAGAAAGCAAGTCAAAGGGAAAAGATAACGGTACCGCAAGAGAGTGAGAGAGAGCTGAACACTTTTCCAGTTACTCTAAAAGTGGGCTCCGGCAAGAACAAACAAAAGGAGAGTCCACACAGGATTGGAATGGCCAACCAAAAATACAATACATGCTAAATAACTACAGCCCAGAGTCTGTCAAGCAGTTAGAATTGTGGATCAAGGAATGTGGTTTTCCGGAGGGAAGAAGTTTTAGTAAAAGTCAGCTGGAAATACTGAGGTTGAGGTTAGAGGAGAAAGAGAAGGAGAAAAGGAAGGGAAAAATAGAACCTGTGAATTGGAGTGCTTATAACATGTGGAAGGCTGAGGCTGATATCAGAGAAAGGAAATCTCAAGTTAGGGATACACGTACAAACACCAGCGCTCATGCTGACGTGCGTGGAAAACAATCTACAGTGTCTTAAGTCTGTTTCAGATCCTGACCTTGATAACTGCCCTCCGAGGCCTACAGCCCTCCTACGGGATCCGCCTGGCGAAGGTTCCATGTCAGCGGCTGTCGCCTCAGGGTCTGCTGAATCACCGATAGCACCCCATACCCACAACCAATTGAAGCAAGAAGCCCAAAAGAAGGACGACCACTCCAAGACGGAAAGGCATCCAGGGCCTGTTCGCTATTAGCCCCCGACGGATGATGAGTCAGACAGTGAGGGTACTGGCATACGATCATCTAACCAGGTAGTTCTGCAAGGCCCAATGGTTGAAGTTGCAGGTCCAGAAGGTTATCCAGTGTTGGTTCACCGGCCATGGACCATGAAGGATCTGGAAATTGCCTATGGGCAGTTGCCTTACCCACGCAAGGTTGGAGGTAATAGGTTTGCCGAAGAAGTGACAAAGTTCTGTACTGAGTTCCTTCCCACGTCACATGAGATGACACGTCTCCTGGGAAGAAAACTGGGTGCTGATGTCACCAAATTCAAGTATAATTGGCCAGCTGCAAACGTCCATGTCAGAGTAGCCAACCCGCAAGTGGAGCAGAACGGAGACTGTAATGCTTTTGTTGCAGCGCTGGCAACCACCTGTAAGGAGGCATTCCCAGTGTGAATGGATATGATCAAAATAGCAATGCGTAAACAATGGAAAGGTGAGACAATGTCCTAGTACCTTACACACCTCACTGAAGTCCATAATGCGCATAGTGGACTGAGACCACCTGATGACATAACGGCAGCAGAAATCACACAGTATGAGGCACACCTGAGGAACAGCTTCATCAATGGAATAAAGGACGAAATAGCGACAAAGGTAAAAGACACATGTATTATCTGGGACAGGGGAAAGCTGAATTTGATAGAACAACATGCGATACATGCTGAAAAATTGCTTACCCAAGAGAAGCCTAAGTGGAAACTAAAGATGGAAGAGCAAGCACATAAAGGTCAGCTTACTCTGATGTAAATGGTCACCCAGCCATTGGAGGGAGGTGCTGCAGGAGCAAAGAGAGGCAGAGGTGGAGGTCGCGGAATAGGAAGAGGAAGAGATCGTGGAAAAGGCGTGGGCAAAGGTAGATCTGGCGGGTGCTTTGTTTGCGAAGCAATGGACCACTGGGCGAGACAGTGCCCCCATGATTTAATTTCCATGACACACAGCGAGGAACCGTAATGACCTCCTCAGGAGACAGACACGAGCTGCAACCAACAGGGAACCCTTCATTGTCCAGTATTTCCAAGGAGCCGAAAAACTATGCCATGTTCTTGACAGCTTGAAACACATTATCGGTGAGGATGAACACCGCGCCAAGACCTTCCCCACGCCTCCACTTCGGACCTTTAAACAACCTCCAAACCTTAAACAGGTCATTGTTTGCAGCAAACTGCCTGACTTTCAGGTCAACACTATACAACCCTGCCACAGTAGACGCTGCAAGATCCGCCCGAGTGTCGACATGGATACCAACATTACACATGGGGACACCACCCACCATATATGTGGCAGGTATTCATGTGGCTCAGTCAACGTTGTCTATCTGATATGCTGCAGGAAAGGATGCCCTGAGGCATGGTACATTGGCGAGACCGAGCAGACAGATGAATGGACACAGCATAACAATCACCAGTCAAGAATGTTCCCTCCCAGTCAGAGAACACTTCAGTGGTCCAGGACATTCGACCTCAGATGTTCGGGTGACCATCCTCCAATGCGGATCTCGGGATAGGCAACAACGCAGAGTGCCGAGCAGAGGCTGATAGCCAGGTTTGGTACCCATGGGGATGGCCTCAACCCGGATCTTGGGTTCATGTCACACTGCAGGTGAGACCACTGCACTTCACACGCTCTCTCACACATGTGTGCATACACACACGGGTGCATGCACATGCATGCGCGCGCGCGCACACACTCAAGCAGACCCTCTCTCAAACACAAGCGCTCTCTCTCTCTCTCTCATTAACTCACACTTACACACATCTCACACTCACACCCACACATCAATCCTCCCAGACTTATACCCCTTTACACTCACACACACAGACACACTCTCTCATAGACACTCAGACCCTCCCACATATACGCAACCACATGCACACACACACATATAAGTTTTTGGGGTGGATTTGTACTTGCGGAATTACATTTTATTTTGCTCAAAAACTGCATGAATCCATGTAACATTCTGTAAATCCCTTTATTAGAAATAGAATCAGTCTGAACATTGAGATACAAACAGACAGACTTTAACCTCACACCTTCAATGCATTATTTGAGACAACATGGCACCTGTTGTTAAAGTTCACTTGAGAATGTAACTGTAAATAAAGTTCTGGGATTGACATATGAAAGAACTGAAACCAACATAGTCATTCTAAAAGATGAAACAAACAATCCAGGTCTTTTTAAATATATCATTTCAGTTGCACACTGTAAACTTTTGTTATAAATTCTATGAGGAGAAAGTGAGGACTGCAGATGCTGGAGATCAAAGTTGAAACTTTATTGCTGGAACAGCACAGCAGGTCAGGCAGCATCAATGGAATAAAGGACGAAATAGTGACAAAGGTAAAAGACACATGTATTATCTGGGGCAGGGGAAAGCTGAATTTGATAGAACAACATGCGATACATGCTGAAAAATTGCTTACCCAAGAGAAGGATAAGTGGAAACTAAAGATGGAAGAGCAAGCACATAAAGGTCAGCTTACTCTGATGTAAATAGTCACCCAGCCATTGGAGGGAGGTGCTGCAGGAGGAAAGAGAGGCAGAGGTGGAGGTCGCAGAAGAGGAAGAGATCGTGGAAAAGGCGCGGGCAAAGGTAGATCTGGCGGGTGCTTTGTTTGCGATATAAATTCTATGTCCTATGATCTTATACTCCACAACCACCTGATGAAGCAGCAGTGCTCTGAAAGCTAGTGTCTCCAAATAAACCTGTCGGACTATACCCTGGTGTTATGTGATTTTAACTCCGTTAATTCCGAGACACAATTAATATTCTGGGGGTTCGGGTTCGATTTCTGCCCCGGCTGATGGTGGAAATTGAATTCAATAATTATCTGGAATTAAGAGTCTAATGATCAAATTGCTGTCAATTTCGAGTAAAAAACCATTGGGTTCACTGATACTCTTTAGGGAAGGAAATTTCCATCCTTACCTAGTCGAGCCTACATGTAACACTAGACCTATTACAGCAATGTGGTCAACTCTTAACTGCCCTCTTAGCAATTATGGATGGACAATAAATCTCGCCCAGCCAGTGACACCCACATCTGATGAATGTACAAAACAAATGTACAGTATGGATTAGGTAATGGGATGAAACTTGCATCCCTTGGCTAAGTTTGAGGTTTTGGAGGGATTACCACCACAAGGCCTGATGAGTTTTCTTGTATAATCTTACCAATCTTGCTTCATGAATGGTCTACCTTGCCCCTTTGGCATCCAGCACATCTGATTCCAGCTCCATGTTACGACATGGTTCCTGGAACAATTTGCCACTCAGCAGACATTCCAGAATTGAGGAACATTCCTTGGGCCATATAATTTGAAGTAGGCTGCTGTGAACCTGGATAAGCACAGTCAGTCCAGATCTACTCTGCATGTCTCTTGATGTTTGAAATTAGACCCACTTTGTGGGCAGGATCATTGAGGTCCTGCTGGATGAGGTTGTGCAATAGCAGCACATCCTCTTCTCCCAGGAGCAACCGTGAAGGCCACGACATGAGGATGTACCAGCCTGATCTGAGGGTGCTATCCAGGTAAAACCAGTCTAAGCTATCTAGATGAATGCACAGCATTGTTAGAAGAAGGTCAATGATTGTAAGCATAGATGGCACCATCTTTTACTCTGATACCTCACAGTGACTCTATTTCTTCAACTGTACCCACCTTCCACCACGATACATGCTGTCAGCCTTCCCAATGACTGTACCATTCATGCTGTCTGTGCTGCCAACTCACTTTGGTCACATTCCCACCTGCATCAAAAGTAACAGCAATGCCACCGATTTTTATTTCTCTTATTATCTGCCTGTCTCTTATTCTATGCGGAAAATAGTTCTCAGTAAGGCAGAAAGAGTCAAGACAGGTGGCAGGTTGCCTGACATTCAACTTCTCACCTCTGACCACCCTGAGTAGCTGCCTGACCATGTTCAAGATCATGGTCTGTTATTGGAGACTGCCTTTGACTGACTGTGCCAGGACGCTCGTGAAGGCTAGTTCTCTTGATCCAGTTGAGCCCTGCTGACAACCGTGAGAAGCTTCCTTTTGTATCAGCCTTAAACAGGAGTAAAGTAAGACATAAGTATTGTGAAGGAGAAAGTGAGGACTGCAGATGCTGGAGCTTAGAGTCGAGAGTGTAGTTCTGGAAAAGCACAGCAGGTCAGGCAGCATCCGAGGAGCTGGAGAGTCAACATTTTGGGCAAAAGTCCTTCATCAGGAATGAATCTGTGAGCCTAGGGGGTGGTGAGTATTGTGAACCTGGCTGAGAGAGCAAATAGAAAATGAATGGCAAGAGAATGGAATGCACAGATGCTGTGATCAGAGTGAGTGAGAGCAAGCAAACAGGCAGAAGATGCATCCTGGTCCAGTCCATGAACTAGTACTTGTTCCTCAGCACACAGTATCCTTCCTGCATTATTGCAGTGATAGTTGCTGGTGCAGCACCGAACACGGAAGTGTAATATAAGTGGGTTGGAGATATATCATGACGGTTCTTAGAAGGTGGCACATGTCAGATACCAATGTCCGTAGATGTGGGTTATCTGTGGCTAGTGCCAATTAGATTAGATTCCCAATAGTATGGAAACAGGCCATTTGGCCCAACAAGTCCACACCGTACCTCCGAAGAGTAACCTACCCAGACACTTTCCCCTATCCTATATTTACCCCTGACTAATGCACCTAACACTCTGGGTATTTAGCATGGCCAATTAACCTGACCTTCAGGTCTTTGGATTGTGGGAGGAAACCAGAGCACCTGGAAGCAACCCACGCAGACACGGGGAGAATGTGCAAACTCCACACAGACTGTTGCCTAAGGTGCGAATCAAATCTGTGTCCCTGGCACTGTGAGGTAGCAGTGCTAACCACTGAGCTACCATGCTGCTGAGATGTTGGTTCCCAGTGTCTAACATAGAGATTCTTTTGAGCATGTAGCTAGCTGAATTCATCAGTTACCCTACTTTGGTTTCCATGTCAGGTTTTCTCAATGTTTGGCGTGTTTGGTGAGTTGGTAAGATAGGAGGCTGAATATTAATGAGGCCAGTTTAACAAACTTTAATGACTGCCAATTAGCAACTTGCCACTGTTTTTTCAAGAAACTCAACATGCCTATTGTGGAAAGAGTAAAAACGGAGCTGTGTGTTCCTGTCTGATTCTTCTTGTCTGATTCTGCCACAAATCTCAGCATCGCTCTGATTGCTCAGAGACCTATAAGGTGCCACCAAATGTTTCAATCGCATCTTGTATTATGTGATTAATGCAGATCTGTGTTAAGTCCACAGTTCATTTTGAGAACAGATTTCCATCTGATATCATCTGCTTCATTTAATCTCAGGGCAATAATTGTACAGACAGCATAGGAGGTTATTGATTCCTATCAGAAAACTGCTGCAGCTCTTTTTTTTGTATATTTTATTCATTTCCTTATTTCAAGGTGCTGGAAAAGAAACAGATTTTATTTCAGGCAGGGACACGTTATGAGGGGCGAGGGATATCTGAAAGCTGAGTCAAATTGATAAAGGACACCTCAGTTGAAGGGCAACCAACTGTCCAAACTATGCAGAAGGCTGAGAAATGAGTCCAATCAATCTCTAGGAAAATTTTGATGTCATAAAATATCCTTTTAAAAATGGTATTTACTATTTGTTTACCTGTGCCATCAGGTAATTGTCATTCATTTTCCAATTCAAACACGTATCTCTAAATCAAATTAACATGCAGCACATTATATTTAATTCCATTCATGTTGAGATACCCATAGATACATGCAAGAGGTACAACATCTCTTATTAGTCTGATTATAGTTTAGTCTGTGTGAATGTGAAATAATTTTTAATAATCATTATAATTATCATTCCAGCTGTTGTGATCAAGCAACATTCAAGATTTGGTAGGAATTTGTGCATAATTTGAAAAGAAACAAAGCCTAATTGAAATGTTGTTTCGAAAGGATTTTGGCTAATTGTCAGTTTATCAAATCTGCATCTCAAACTTGTTTCTCATTTATCTATCTGTGGTGTTGCACCTTTGATCCTTATATTTGTGTCTCTGATGTAATTGCTCCCAATTTTTGCCTTGGCTTTGCAATGATATCCTTTCACACACAAGTGGTCTCAGTTTTTGGTTGAAATCACCTATCACTAGCTCACCACTCCGCCCCTTTCCCCATCCATAACCTACCCACCCCCACCTTTATCTGCAGCTCTTCCCCCATTCCTGAAGAAGTGTTTACCCGAAATGCCAAATTCTCCATTTCTTGATGCTGTCTGGTTTGCTGTGTTCTTCCAGACTCCTGCTTGTCGACTTTGGATTCCAGCATCTGCAGTTTTTTTTTTGTCTCTAATCATTACAATGTTGTCAGATTTATGACAACAAGTTTTAGGTCAGTGTTTACAACTAAAGGTCTCAACGTCAGATCTGGCCTTAATGCAATATGTATATTTTTAAAGCATTTGCCTGGACTTTAGTTGATACAATACACAACACTAAAAAAAACCCAGTTATTTGCTTTGGTAATGTGCCTATTTAATGAGGCAGTTAGTATTGCTGGGCTAATCGATCCCAGGATTTGGAATACAAGAAGAATGGATTTGTAATGGTTGAAACATCAATCACTTGAGTGCACACATTGGTGTAAATTTTCAGTGCTGCCCAGGCATAAATTGGGTTGTGGATCAGTTACTTGTTTTAGAAGCCACTAATTTTCACTTGCATTGAAATCAATGCCAGATTTATGCTTATCAGCAAGATGAATATCTAACTTACTGCATTAAGGAAAGTTGCTATCCATCCAGGTTGGAAATAAGCTCAAAAACAGAAAATGCCAGAAACACTAAGTAGATTAAACAGTATCTGTGAAGAGACATATAGTGTAAAATTTTTAAAAAATGACAGAGTCAAGGAAATGAGCTCCTCTGTTCATTCAATCATAAGATATATGCATCAATGGCGACCCAGTATTCATTGCTTTTCCCTAAATTCTGTTGAAAAGAAGTGGTGAGCTGTCTTTTTGAACCATTGCTGTCAACCTTGTACAAATATGTCCACTTGCTTTTAGGTAAGGTGTTCCAGGATTTTGATCCAGCTACAATGAAAGAGTGGTAATGTAATACTAATTGAGTGTGGTGCGCGGTTTAGAAGGAATCTTGCAGTTGATGTATTTCCAAATGTCTTTGTCCTTCTAGGGTGTAAAAGTTTGGGTTTGGAAGGTGCTGTTGAAGGAGCCTTGGTGAGCTGCTGCAGTATTGATGTTAGGGCAGGACGGTGGCTTCGTGGTTAGCACTGCTGCCTCACAGCACCAAAGACCTGGGTTTGATTCTAGCCTTGGGCGACTGTCTGTGTGGAGTTTGTACATTCTCCCGTGTTTGCATGGGTTTCCTCCGGGTGCTCCAGTTTCCTCCCACAGCCCAAAAATGTACAGGTTAGGTGAATTTGCCATGCTAAATTACCCATTGTGTTCAGGGATGTGTAGGTTAGGTGCATTTGTCAGGGATAAATGTAGACTAATAGGGTAGGGGAATGGGTCTGGGTGGGATACTCTTCGGAGGGTTGGTATGGACTTGTTGGGCCAATGGGCCTCATTTCAGGAGGGATTCTATTCAACGATCTATGATGGTGGAGGGAGTGAGTGTTTAAGTAGCAAATGGAGTGCCAATCAAGCAGACCATTTTGTCCTGAGTGGTGGTGGGCTTCTTGAGTCTTGATTGACCTGCACCAAGCCAGGCAAATTATAAGCATTCCAATATATTCCTGACCTGTGCCTTCTAAATGGTAGACAAGCACTGGGAACTTTGGAGCTGATCTGGTCATCATGCAATTACCAGTCTCTGATCTGCTCTAGAAGCTGGGATAATTATGTCATTCAATCAATTAAGTTGCTGGTCAATGGTAACTCTCAGCACATTAATGGTGAAGGATTGTAATGCT
This sequence comes from Chiloscyllium plagiosum, assembly GCF_004010195.1. Taxonomy (NCBI): domain Eukaryota; kingdom Metazoa; phylum Chordata; class Chondrichthyes; order Orectolobiformes; family Hemiscylliidae; genus Chiloscyllium; species Chiloscyllium plagiosum. The sequence continues at coordinate 21,655,520 of NC_057723.1, read as the reverse complement.
ACTCATTGTTAAAGGAAGATCACTTGTTGGACATAATCATTCCATGGCACTTGTGTGGTGCAAATGTTAGTTGCCATTTATCAGTACTATCTTGAATATTGCCCAGATCCTGCTGCATGGCCAATGACTAGTTCAAACTCTGAGGAGATGCAAATGGTACTGAATACTTTGCAGAATGCCAAAGGTAATGTAAAATAGCCCCAACTGGGTCATTAATTATGTAAATCAGCTGCCCACCTCCTTGGCTAAAATGGAACTGCTGATAAAATATATTGTCAGTGGGACTCACTGGGGATTCAATCCATCAACAATGGTATAATAACTGCTTTAATTCCTTTTCAGAATTTGAAGAATTTTAGACAGTCAGGTTAGGGTGTTTTGCAACACCCATGGCTCCTCGATGCAGTCCAATACTATAAAGTTGTTTTAAGTGTATTGCCATCACAGAAGAATGTCCATATTCTACCAGGATTTATATCAGTTAGTGGTAGTTAAATGAGACATGAAGTTTTCAAATCATGGTCCTAATAATGAAAACTTCTAAATGGAAACATTATGATTATGTCAGAGGTTGGGAATTCTGCAGCAAGTAACTCTCACCTGACTGCCCAAACCCTGATCTTCATCCATAAGGTACAAGTCAGGAGTGTGATGAAATACTCTTGTCTCCATCCCAACAACATTCAACAAAGTCAAGACCAATGAGGATAAAGCAACCACCTTGATTGACAGACTATTCACCACCTTCAAAATTCACTCCCTTCACCATTGGCACATGTACCATCTACAAAATACAGTGCAGCAAATCACCAATACTCATTTGACAACAACTTCTGAAACCTTGATCCCACTGCCCAGAAGTACAAGGGTAGCAGATGCATGGCAATGTTATGACCTGGAAGTTCTGCTCCAAGTCACACACCATCCTGATTTGGAATTATATCGCCATTGCTTCATAGAAAAATAGAAAATAGGCACGGAAGTGGGCTATTCGCATCACCATTCAATACGATCACGGCTGCTCATGCAATCTCAGTATCCCATCCCCCCCTTCTCTCCATACTCCTTGATCCCTTTAGCTGAAAGGCCATATACAGCTCTCTTGAATATACCTAATGAACTAGCTCCTAACAGCTCCCTGTGGGAGAGAATGCCAGAAGTTCACAACTTCCTGAGTGAAGAAATTCTTCCTCATCTCAATCCTGAAGGGCTTCCCCCTTATTTTTAGACTGTGACCCCTAGTTCTGTACTTCCCCAACATTGGGAACATTCTTTCCACATCTAGCCTGTCCAACCCCGTTAGGACTTTGTACGTATCTATGACATTCCCTCATCATTCCTCTAAATTCTAGCAAATACAGGCCCAGTCGATCCAATCGGTCCTCATATATCAGTCCTGCCATCCCAGGAACCAGTCTGGTGAATTTTTGCTAGACTCCCTCAATAGGAAGAATGTCCTTCCTCAGACTAGGAGACCAAAACTGCACAAAATACTCAAGGTGTGGCCTCACCAAAGCCCTGTATAACCACAGCAAGACATCCTTCCTTCTATACTTAAATCCTCTTGTTATGAAGACCAGCATGCTTTCCTCACTGCCTGCTGCAACTTCGGCGACTGTTCCATTATGACAGTCAGGTCTCGTTGCATCACACCTTTTTCTAACAATAATAATCTGCCTTCCTGTTTTTGCCACTAAAGCAGAATAACCTCATGTTTATTCACATTATATTGCATTTGGCAAGTATTTGCCCACTCAGCCAGCTTGTCCAAGTCAGCCTGCAGCCTCTTAGCATCCTACTCACAGCACACATTGCCACCCAGTTTCACATCATCTGCAAATTTGGAGAAATGGTATTCAATTCCTTCATCCAAATAATTAATGTACATTGTGAACAGCTGGGGTCCCAGCACTGAAGTCTGCGGTACCCCATTTGTCACTGCCTGCCTCTCTGATAAGAAACCGTTTATTCCAAATCTCTGCTTTCTGCCTGCCAACCAGTTCTCTATTCATGTCAACACATTATTTCCAATACCATGAGCTTTAATTTTCCTCACTAATCTCATGTGTGGAACTTTGTCAAAAGCTTTTTGAAAGTCCAAATGGACAACATCTACTGATTCACCCTTATCCACTCTCCTGGTCACATCCTCAAAAACTTCCAGAAGATTAATCAAGCATGATTTGCCTTTTGTGAATCCATGCTGAAGGGGACCAATTCTGTCACTGTGTTCCAAATGCTCAGTTATGACATCCTTAATAATTGACTCCAGCATTTTCCCATCCACCAATGTCAGGCTATCTGGCCTATAATTTCCCATTTTCTTTCATCTTTTTTAAAGAATGGGTTTACATTAGTTACCCTTCAGTACATTGGAACTCTTCCAGAGACTACAGAATGCTGGAAAATGATCACCAATAGAGTTTAATTTAGATAAATGTGAGGTGCTGCATTTTGGAAAGGCAAATCAGGGCAGAACCTATACACTGATCCTGGGGAGTGTTGCTGAAAAAAGAGACCTTAGGGTGGAGGTGCATAGTTCCTTGAAAGTTGAGTCGCAGCTAAATAGGGTAGTGAAGAAGACATTTGGTATGCTTGCCTTTATTAGCCAATGCATTGACTATAGAATTTGGGAGATCATGTTGCGGCTGTACAGGACATTAGTTAGGCCACTTTTGGAGTACTGCATATAATTCTGATCTCCCTCCAATGGGAAGGATTTTGTGAAGCTTGAAAGGTTTCAGAAAAGATTTACAAGGATGTTGCCGGGGCTGGAGGATTTGAGCTGTAGGGCGAGGCTGAATAGACTGAGGTTATTTTGATTGGAGCATCGGAGGTTGAGAGGTGATCTTATAGAGGTTTTGATACTCCTCGGCCTTTCTGGAGAACATTATGTACTTGTTTCTGTCAATTCCCACTGGTCCATTACATTTTATAAAATGTAGTCCAATTTCTTTTTCAGACCTTTGCTGTCATGAGTCACATCCCAAATCTTTGATTAGGAATGTGATAGTGATATATTCTCCAAACAGATATTTAGCAGTATTGTGCAGCATATCATTGGATCTTTTGAACCTTACTTATATTTTATCACATACTTGCATTGCTTATATGACTTTAATCATCCAGGATTGGATGAATGCACTTTTAGTACGCCGTGTATGGAGTCAAATGCTATCACAAAAAATGTCTTTCCTGGCTCTCCACAACCATGTTATCTCTGCCAGGAGAAACTCACTGCAGATTGCTATCTTACAATCTGTTTTAGTAAAGTCAGGGTAAAAAGCAACATCACGTTCTAGTTTGAAGCTGCAACTGAGTACTGAAGATTCGTTTAGAAACACAGCTACCAAAAGAGGAAATGGAAATATTTAGCATTGCTGCTATAAGCCCCTGAAAAGGAAAAATAACAAAGAAGCAGGCTGCAGGTGTATCAGTGGATGCGTCCTACTGTGGCTATAAACCTTTCCTTCCTTGGTCTGGTTGAAATTAAAGGTTATGTGCAAATGAAAGGGAATATAAAACAGAATTGATAGATTTTCCAATTGTGACAGATTTAACTAACAAGCCAGAACAACTACGAACAGCTGCACTTCTTTCACTGTGGGGCAGACTGTTACACAGTATATTCCATCCTTCTCTCTTTGTGAAGAAAACAATAATAAAGCAAACTGCATAAGTTTATAAATCCTCGAAGGCTGCTTTGAACCCCAAGTGAATGTAACTTATGAATGGCATGTGTTTAATATTGGGGCTCAGGATGAAAAAGGATCCATTGATCAGTACGTGACTGCATTAACACAACTCACAGACCCTATGAATTTGGGCAGTGAAAAGTGGGTTCCATCTAAGATAGAATTACCTTAAGCATAGATGTCTTACAGTGACAAAACAACTGCTAAGAGAAGTAATTCTGACTCTCAAAGAAATTATAAATACATGCAGAGGTTCTGAGTGTCTAAATCAATGGCACTGAAATGGGGAAGTAGATGAGTTTGTCCACAAAGTGCAGAATTTGTCCGGCCCTGTGAATCATTTTGAAAAGCAGTTCAGACAGGTCCACTATCAAAAAGCAGCCTAGACATTTCAAGCACAGCACTGGAATAAAGCTGCAAAATCCACAAGAAAGACAACCCAAAGATCAAATCCAAAAGACCTGTTGCAAATATTGTGGAGGCCATCACATAAAACAAATGAAAGAATATCTAGTGAGAGAAACACAGTGATTTAAAACCGCTAGAAGCTAAACCAAGGGTTGCATCCAAGGGTTTAGCAGAAGCAGTCAAACTTATTGAGACTGTTGCAATAGAGATGCCAGATAAAAGTTCTGACAATTCATGCATAGTTAGCAGAATAACATTGGACAAAGGTTCAGATGATTCAATCTATTCCTTGAAGCAGGTTAGCAACATTGTGAATAGAGGAGATAAATGATTTGTAACTACTGCGATGAAAACAGTAGAATTAGAGCATCAAACAGATATGAAATGTAAATGGAGATGGGTTCTACTTGCATCATTGTTAGGCTTTGCAGATGTGTCGAAAGTTACTGCAGATTACACTTCAAAAGTGAACCATTGAAGGTAAAGTTGAGGCTCTGTGACGGAATGATGTTCATAGAATCCCTACAGTGTGGAAAGAGGCCATTTGGCCCATCAAATCTGCACCAACCCTCCAATGATTATTTCACCCAGACCCAACTCCCCACCCTATCCCCATAACTTTGTCTTTACCATGGGTAATCCACTTGGCCTACTCATCTTGAGACACTAAGGGGCAATTTAGCATAGCCAATCCATCTATCCTGCACAGATTTGGATTTTGGGTGGAAACTGGAGCATATCCTTGTAAATCTTTTTTGCACACTTTCTAGTTTAATTACATCTTTCCCATAGCAGGGCGACCAGAATTGTATGCAGTACTCAAAATGTGCCTTTACCAATGTCTTGTACAGCTGCGAGTTTCTGCAAACTCTTTAATGTACACCATGTACATAACATTGTTCACTGTATTCAAACTTCTCATTACTGTGGACATTTCTATCCTTTCTTCACAGACTCTGGCACACTGTCACTAATGCTTCTGTTACACCATGATATACTTCACCATCTTATTAACATACCTCAGCTCATTATACTTCATTGAATATCTCTATGTGACTTTGGGACTTTGTGGTCGTAACACTATCTTGAACAATCACAATTTTAATAAAGCCTTTTGAATTGAAGGTGGTTGTCAGTTTCGGGCTATGATCATTCCCATGCTGAGTTTCAAAGTCCATTGAGCTGCTAGGATTGAGATGCTAGATGGAGATCACACTCCTCCCTGCAGGGAAGGAATTAGGGAAAATCTAAGCTAACCTTCTCAGTATTGCACTGAAATATTAGCCTAACTGGGCTGTTAATTCAAACACTGCTGGTCATCAGGAACTTTAATTTTCAAGGCTTCACAAAAGCAGCGAAAGATATGAGTGTCTAATTTTACATTGTACACAGCTCAGAAACTTCCCACTCAGCCTACCATCTGTCCTGTACTTTATGCTGCACACAAATCTCCTTCATTTCCACCAACTCTATCTCACCCCTACTCCTCATGTTGTGTTATTATGAAAATATTTTATTTGTTTACATTGTCCATTTCCTCTGTTAATGGGTTTCAGACTCCACCCACTTTCTACATAAAGATATTTCTATTTACCTCCTGACTGGATTTGTTGGAAGCTATTTTGCACGTAACAAATGTAGTTTTGAATTGTTCCAAAATTAACAGAGGTCCAGTTTTACCTTATATTTTCTGTGCTGAGCTGAATGAACAACTGAATCCACTAGAGGGAGTGCTAGACACCTTAGAGTTTGAAATTGGTTCGCCTGTCTGTTTCTCTCTTACTGCTCAAATAAAGTTGAGATTGGTTAATTTCATTTAACCTTTATTTTTTGATGGTAAGAGCAGCAATTTAATAAAACCTATAAATTGAGTAAGTTGTTTTTTTTTGAATTCATATGCGATATGTAGGGAGTTCTGCGAAAGGCACATCCCCAACTTCAACTGCTGCTGTCCATGGGGTAGGGTACGCCCATGATGTTGTCAGGGAGGGAGATTCTGGTTTGTGATCTAGTAGCAGTGAAGGAACAGCAATACATCTCTAAGCCAGGTTGGTGTGTAACTCAGACAGGAACGTGCATATTCCTATGCACTTACTGCCTTTGTCCTTCTTGGTGATAGAAGGTGTAGATTTGAACTACGAAAGCAACCACCCCAACACACGCAAAAGAAGTTGCATCAAGACACTAGAACTGCAAAAAGAGGAAGAAGAACACCTATACAATGTATTCGCCAAAAACTTTTACCCGCGCAATTTTATCAACAGATGCCTAAGGGAAAGACAACGGAACGAGGACATGCCACAACCCAAAGGACTAGCCACCTCTTGGGGTTCCCTGGCTGTTCTCTGTTTGGCTTGCCCTATGATAGTAGTGTTGTCCCAGTCGAATTACTATTAAAGGGCAAGCCAAACAGAGAACAGCCAGGGGATTCCTAGAGGCATGGCACTCATCCACAGATTCAATTAATAAGCACATCGACCTGGACCCAATATACCGACCACTGCAGCGGACAGCTGGAACTGACAACTGAAAGCGGCAGATTCAAACGACTACAAATGGTGGAGGAATGATCACAGAAGCGCTTCACAGGAGGCTCCCAAGCACTGAGGATGTCACCTAGACAGGGGACGAAACGTCTGCAACACAAATTCCCAGCTCGGCGAACAGAACCACAACAGATTTGGAAGATAGATCAAAGAAGCCTTGGTGAGTTGTTTCAGAGCATCCTATAGTTAATGGAAGCATTTACAATGGTGTATGGAGTGCCAATCAAGTGACCGTTTAGTCCTCAGTATTGGTAAACCTCTTGAATGTTTTGACAACCGTACTGATCTGAGCAGCTAGAGAGCATTCTATGACACTCCTGAATTCTGGCAGAGGAATTTTTTTTGATGAGTCATTCACACAAGCTTTTGTTCTGCTGTTGTATCCACAGCATTTATGTGACTGGCTCAGTGAATGTTTTGTTCAGTGGAACCATGATGTCATTAGTGAGGGATTCATCAATGGTAAATATAAAGGGGAGGTGGTGAAATTCTCTCTTCTTGAAGAAACTTATTGCCTTGCACTTGTGCAATGTGAATGGTAGGTGATGGCTTCAGAGATGTATTCACTGATCTTGACAACTCTTGTGAGCTGTTACTGGTGTTGAAGGCAGGTGCCTGGGACAAGATTCTAGAAATTGATCTCCCTGATCATTTGCTCTCATTCGCCTTGCAGCATAGTTCTTGAAGGTTTCCTGGTCTCCACTGGGAATATTGTGCCTCTTCTTTCAGTCTTCAACAATCAGGCCTCCAGCACCAAACAGAAAATCTGTGAGCCCTCCCCCCGGCCAATGGCTTTGTTTACTGTCATTTACCTTACAGCCAAGCCTGCTGGAGTAGTTTTAGATAGAACATATGAACATTACAGTGCAGTACAGATCCTTTGGGCCCTCGATGTTGTGCCGACCTATGGAACCAAATGAAGCCCATCTAACCTACACTAGTCCATTCTCATCCATATGCCTATCCAATGACCATTTATATGCCCTTAAAGTTGGCAAGTCCACTACTGTTGCAGGCTGTACTTTCCATGCCCCTACCACTCTTTAAGTAAAGAAATTATCTCTGTCATCTGACCTGTACCTATCACCCCTCAATTTAAAGCAATGCCCTCCTGTGCTAGCTTCCAAGGAAAAAGGCTCTCACTGTCCATCCTATCTAATCCTCTGATCATCTTGTATGTCTCAATTAAGTCATCTCTCAACCTTCTCTCTAACGAAAAGAGCCTCAAGTCCCTCAGCTTTTCCTTGTAAAACCTTCCCTCCCTACCAGGCAACATCCTAGTAAATCTCCTCTGAACCTTTTCCAAAGCTTCCACATATTACCTTACAGGCTTGGCTGTAAGGTAAATGACAGTAAACAAAGCCATTGGCTGGGGGGAGGGCTCACAGATTTTCTGTTTGGTGCTGGAGGCCTGATTGTTGAAGACTGAAAGAAGAAAATTGCCCGTAGTGTTATGTAAGGGATAAATGTAGGGGTATGGGTGGGTTTCGCTTCGGCGGGTCGGTGTGGACTTGTTGGGCCGAAGGGCCTGTTTCTACACTGTAATGTAATGTAATCTAATCTAATATTCCTATAATGTGGTGACCAGAACTGTATGCAATACTCCAAATGTGGCCACACCAGAGTTTTGTATGGCTGCAGCATGATCTCATGGTTCCGAAACTCAATCCCACTACCAATAAAAGCGTATGTCTTCTTAACAAACCTATCAACCTGAGTGGCAACTTTCAAGGATTTATTTTCCTGGACACCGAGATCACTCTGCTTATCAACACTGCCAAGAATCTTATCATTAGCCCAGTACTCTTTGTTACTGTTGCTCCTTCCAAAGTGAATTACCTCACACTTTTCTACATTAAACTCCATTTGCCACCTCTCAGCCCAGCTCTGCAGCTTATCTATGTCTCTCTGTAACCTACAACATCCTTTGGCATTATCCACAACCCTACCAACCTTAGTGTCATCCACAAATTTACTAGCCCATCCTTCTGTGCCCTCATCCAGGTAATTTATATAAATGACAAACCACAGTGGACCCAAAACAGATTCTGGTGGTACCCCACTAGTAACTGAACTTTAGGATGAATATTCCCCATCAAACCCAACCTTCATTCAGCTAACCAATTTCTAATCCAAACTGCTAAATCACCCTTAATCCCATGCCTCCATATTTTTTGCGATAGCCTACCGTGGGGAACCTTATCAAACGCCTTACTGAAATCCATATACACCACATCAACCGCTTTATCCTCATCTACCTGTTTGGTCACCCTCTCAAAGAACTCAATAAGCTTTGTGAGGCATGACCTACCCTTCACAAAATCGTGTTGACTATCCCTAATCAACTTATTTCTCCCTAGATTATTATAAATCCTATCACATATAACCCTTTCCAACACTTTACCCAAAACCAAAGTAAGGCTCACTGGTCTATAATTACCAGGGTTGTCTCTACTCCCCTACTTGACCAAGGGGACAACATTTGCTATTCTCCAGTTTTCTGGCACTATTCCTGTAGACAACGACAACATAAAGATCAAAACCAAAGGCTCGACAATCTCCTCCTTGGCTTCCCAGCGAATCCTCAGACAAATACCATCTGGCCCAGTGGACCTATCTATTTTTACACTTTCCAGAATTATTAACACCTCCTCGTTATGCACCTCAGTACCATATAGTCTAGTACCCATATCTCAGTATTCACCTCGACTACATTGTCTTTTTCTAGTATGAATACTCATTTAGCGCATCTCCTATCTCCTCTGACTCCACATACAACTTCCCACTGCTATGCTTGATTGGTCCAAATCTTCCTCTAGTCATTCTTTTATTCCTGATATAGCTATAGAAAGCCTTAGGGATTTCATTGATCCTATCCACCAATGACTTCTCATGTCCCCTCCTGCCTCTTCTTAGCTCTCTCTTTAAGTCTTTCTTGGCTAACTTGTAACTCTCAATCGTCGTAACTGAGCCTTCACATCTTATCCAAACATAAGCCTTCTTCTTCTTCTTGACAAGAGATTCAAATTCGTTAGTTAACCACGGCTCCCGCACTCGACAGCTTCCTCCATGCCTGACCGGTACATACATACCAAGGACCCGCAGTAACTGGTCCTTGAATAAGCTCCACATTTCTATTATGCCCATCCCTTGCAGTTTCCTTCCCCATCCTATGCATCCTAAATCTTGCCTAACTGCAACATAATTACCTTTCCCCCAGCTACAACTCTTGCCCTGCAGTACATACCTATCCCTACACATAACCAAATTGTGGTCACTATCATCAAAGTGCTCACCTACCTCCAAATCTAACAGATGGCCGGGTTCACTAACTAGTACCAAATCTAATGTGGCCTTGCCCCTTGTTGGCCTGTCTACATACTGTGTCAGGAAACCCTCCTGCACACACTGACAAAAACTGACCCATCTAAAGTACTTGAACTATTCCCAGTCAATATTTGGAAAGTTGAAGTCCCCCATAACAACTACCATGTCACTCGCGCTTCTGTTGAGGATAATCTTTGCTATCCTATCCTCTAGATCTCTGGAACTATTTGGAGGCCTGTAGAAAACTCCCAACAGGGTAACCTCTTCTTTCCTGTTTCTAACCTGTCTTAGTTAGGTAAGTACAGGTTTGTTTTCAGACAGGCAGCTCACCTTTAACATGTTAAAGCTAATTGTACATCATGCTTGCTGTGGCATTCCCCTGGCTTCTTCTGGGTGTACAGTCAATGAATAGCATGTTTCTCTACAAACTGAATTTTACTCACTATTTGCATGGAAATCAGGGCTGAGCCTACCTCCACTTGGCTATCATGGCCTCGCATCTGTTTTAGAGTGAGAGGAACATTAATTTGCTTGAGCCTGGCCTTCCATTCACAGCTCCAGGAGCTGCTAACCAATTGAATGGATGATAGGTTTTTTTTGGTCCCAGAGGTGCTATTAGGAGCAGTGCCAGTGCTGGGACTGCTGTGAGGATTGAAGGTTCCCTAGATTTCCTACAGTGTGGAAACAGGCCCTTCGGCCCAACAAGTTCACACTGACCCTCTGAAGAGCAACCACCCAGACCCATTCTCATTCCTTCACTCTGACTAATGCACCTAACACTACGGGCAATTTAGCACAGCCAATTAACCTAACCTGCACATCTTTCGACTGTGGGAGGAAACCGGAGCACCTGGAAGAAACCCACGCAGAGATGCACACAGACAGTTGCCCAAGGTGGGGATTGAACCTGGGTCCCTGGTGCTGTGAGGCAGCAGTGCTAACCACTGTGCCACTCTTAATCCAATGGTTTAGCTGGCAGTGCCTAGAGAGAGGGGTGAGAGTCAGTAATTAATGGAGGGGAAATCCATGGGAGAGAATTACCTTGGGCGTGTAGTCTCTGCTGGGCCGAGGGAGGTTGTGAAGCCTGCCCAGCCCCCTTCTCTGGCCCCCCACCAATTCCCCAGGTTTTAAACAGTGGCTGGACATTTGTTACTGACACCATGACAGGAAAGATGGAGAGTCATAGTTAAACAGTGAGAAGGGAAATGGCAGAAACACAAAGAGCCCTCTCCCTTCTCCTGCCATGGTCTGTTCAAGATCAGTGTTTATTGTAATCCTGGAAGCCGTTACTTGTTCACTGTCCTAGTTAGGCAATTATCTTGACGCAAGGAGATGTAAAGAGAGGAGAATAAGTGAATAAAAACAAATTCTATTGCTTGAATCAGCAGGGTTGGCTTGGTAACAGAACAAGTGAAGTAATTTGCCTGCTGCTAGCAGTTACTGAATTTAAAAACACTAATTATTCTTGTTTTCTTCAATTCATTTCATTCCAAAAAGGAATTGGTGATGAAAAGAAATAGGAGAGACAACAAATGAAAAGAAATTGGCTTTGATCCATCTGTTATTTGGGTGCTAACATTGACATTTAGTGACTAAAATGATGTCAGTATCTGAGTTGATGGCTGTAATGATGGCACTGCATCTACTTCATTGCTACAGTCTTGCTGTTTTTCCATTCCTTGCTAGGTTGCAGTCTTAAAAGAGAAAGTCTTAGGATATGTGCTGAAAGGGAGGAGGTAAAAGGTGCACACTAACAACATCTGCAGCTTGTAATCAGATTGGTTTGGCCGAATCATGGGCAGCACAGTGGTACAGTGGTCTGCACAGCTGCCGACAGCACCGAGAATACAGGTTTGACTCCAGTCTTGCTGACTGTCCATGTGGAGTTTACACATTCTCCGCTTCTGTATAGGCATCTACTGAATGCTCTGGTTTCCTCCCTCAGTCCAGAGATGTGCAGGTTAGATGGATTGGCCATGCTCAACGCAGGGTTACAGGAATTGGGTGGGTGCTGGATCTGGTTGGGACACTCTTCAGACTCAGGGAGCTGACTAGCCTCTTTTTGCACTGCAGGGCTCCTATGATAAGGTTATAGGATAATGAGAAAGTGGGATGTGAGAAGTAAGGAATGAGTGAACTATCATCTTCTTTCAGAGATGGTTAGCTGGGCAGCTGGTTTACAAAGCCGAGTGATTCCCATATCGGTTGAGGTTACTGTGAAAGACTCTCCTTCTCAATCTCTCTCTTTATCTGAGGCGTGGTGACCCTCAGGTTAAACCACCTACAGTTATGATTAGATTAGATTACAGTGTGGAAACAGACCCTTCGGCCCAACAAGTCCACACCGACCCACCCATACCCCTACATTTACCCCTTACCTAACACTACGGGCAATTTAGCATGGCCAATTCACCTGACCTGCACATCTTTGGACTGTGGGAGGAAACCGGAGCATCCGGAGGAAACCCACGCAGACACGGGGAGAACATGGAAACTCCACACAGTCAGTCGCCTGAGGCGGGAACTGAACCCAGGTCTCTGGCGCTGTGAGGCAACAGTCCTAACCAGTGCTTATCTCTCTCTCTCTCTCTAATTAGAGAATATCCCATGGTCTGATAGGACTATGGTGACCATAATCTTCAAGCCCCCATATGCTGGATATTGCTTCAGCTCATATCATTCAGCAAAACATCATGAACTTCTTTTGGCATTGTACTATGTCCAAGCATTGTTCTCCATGATAATCTGGTCTAACTGCCTCTTCAGTGTCCCTGTAGGACTTCCTGGCCCTGTGCAATAGACAAACTATCTTTCTCTCCTCCACAAAGTTCTCCAGCAAAAGATCTGAAAACCTTTGAGCTTGAGCTCTCCCAACATTACATCGGCCTTACTGTTTAGCAAACAGGTTTATTTCTTGCATGATTGTTAATGCCTGCTGCAGCCACAGTACACGTCCTGCTTAAGAGGTATAGACTATCATGAAGTGGTTAACATTGTTTCTCTCTCCACAGCTGGTACCAGACCAGATGAATGTTTCCAGCTCTTTCTATTTTTATTTTAGCTTCAAGTGATGCCAGGAAGTTAAGATTTTGAAGCACTTGATGATGCTTGTACGCAATAAACAGCATATTTTGTTGTCATCTGCATGCAGTGATCATTCTTTTGAACAGGCATCAGAAAGTAAATGCATTTCCTGCATTAAAAGCAAGGTTAATTGTGCAGTGCAATCTCATGCGTGTTTTTGAAGGCTTCCTAATTTGTCCCCTTTTAATTCTCAAATGTCTGATGCCGCAGACCTGTAATATATACCAACAAAAGAATATTATCAGCATACAGAGGAGGCATAGGTTTGTATTGAATGAGACTGTCATGCAGTTCATTGTTAATTTTTCACAACTAATCCCGTTACTGTACTGGTGTACTATTTTAGAATTCAGCAAAAGCAGTGTTTGTGTTTCCAAGTTTAACAGAGCTTTATCGTAATGAGAGGTAACTCTTTTGAGGGGACTATGCTGTGCTCAAACAAGTATAGCTATTTAAGAAAACTGTACAACTTTCAATAGCACTGCTTTTTTACCTGATCCAGTGATGAAGATTGAATAATACTTTATCAGGTTGTTAATCTTTGTCATTGTGAGGGGGGGGATAAATCAATTGATGATTGACACCAATGGTTGTTTAGATGATTAGATTCTCTGTAGTATAGAAACAGGCTGTTTTGCACAAGAAGTCCATTCTGACCTTCCAAAGAGTAATACATTCCCCTACTGTATATTTACCCCTGACTATGCACCTAACATTGTGGGCAATTTAGCACGGCCAATTCACCTGACCTGCACATCTTTGGATTGTGGGAGGAAACCGGAGCACTGGGATAAAACCCATGCAGACACAGGGAGAATATGCAAACTCCATACTGGCAGTCACCCAAGGCAGGAATCGCACCCAGGTCCCTGGCGCTGTGAGGCTGCAGTGCTAGCCACTGTGCCACTCATGGGTTTGATTCAGTTTTACCTGAGGTATATTTCTTGGGCTGCCTCCATTCCCTACCCCTCAGGGCGGAAAGCAAAGGCTAATCATGACTGACAAAACACAACTTGCCTAAGAAATCAGCTCAGAGTGAAGCTTCAGCGGGCAATGAGCTAAGGATTTGCCTTCAGGCAGAGGAAATGTAAAGGAAGGAAGGAATCATTGTGAAGTCACTGAGCTTAGTCCCCGTTATTCTGTTCAGCTGCAATATGAACACCTCCCAGAAAAGTCTTGAGTCTTGAAGCCAACTAGTAGGAGAACCTAGGGCAGACATTTTGTCCCCAAAAGGGGATAAATATTGAAGTAGGCTGACACACAAATTCAAGCCATTGGCACCACGCTGCCACACTTTCCCAGAGGAGGCATTTTGGATGGCACGGTTATCTGCCAACAAATGGTGGCTACTGAAGTGAGTAAATGATTGGGGAAGGCCAATTATCAGAGACCACCTGGAATTGACCAGTTGGCCTGTGAGCCCCCCTGAGAATGGGAATACTGTGGCTTAGCTGCCTCAAACTTGGATGTCAGCAGCGAGCTTGTGGAGTAGTGCATCAGGTAGGCAGGTGTCACCTGATTGGATTGGATAGATTACCTACAGTGTGGAAACAGGTCATTTGGCCCAACAAGTCCACACCAACCCTCTGAAGAGTAACCCACAGACCCATTCCCCCACCCTACATTTACCCCTGACTAATGCACCTAACACTATGGGCAATTTAGCATGGCCAATTCACTTAACCTGCACATCTTTGGGCAGTGGGAGGAAATCCATGCAGACACGGGGAGAATGTGCAACTTCACACAGACAGTCGCACGAGGTGGGAACCAAACCTGGATCGCTGGCATTGAGATGCAACAGTGCTAACCATTGAGCCACTGTGCCTCCTCTTTGATCTGTTTGACTGCTACTGTGGCAGCAATCTGCCCTGAGGAGGGGTGTACCCTCCACGCTAGTGGAGTTGCAGACTGGATGCATCAAGTTCAGAGACGTCCTCTCTGTCACTCTTTTACTTCAAGGAATGTGTGTCTGTTGGTGTGCAGTGACATTCCCACATTAAAATACATCTCATGCAAGACATGTACCTTGAGGAATCCCAGTGATCTTGAGGTCAGGAACCAATTCGATCTCCCTGCAACACTTACTGTGTGAAAAAGCATGGCCACATAAAAACACAGAAGCTGGCCTGCAAAACACTGAAATCAAGTCTGCAACACATGCAAAAACTACCCAGAGTGCCCCAGTCTTGGCCAAACAGGCTAACTTAAAAACCAGACATGGCCAAGCCACTCCCAGGCCAGAGAATACACTTCCTAAAACAGCTTTCACAATCAACTCTCAGCCCAATTCGCATAGTAGTTCCAACACCCTAAGGGCAGGCTCCTTGCCCATAGAAACTGATACCACATAAACAAAGAGGCAGTCCGAAGACTTCGCTCACAGGAGGAACACAATGGACAGACCTGGATGGCAGGAGAAGGAACATTTACACATAGTCACGCGGATGGGAAATACAATGAAGAATCCTCTAGAAGACATTCTCACCCACTCACAAAGATGGCTGGGGTCTTCTGTGTCAATTACAAGTGAATTGCTGCTACCGGACGTTTGATTCACTTTCATTCAGTTGATTCTTTTTTAAATCGCTTTACAGTTTTCACCATTGTACTGTAACTGCTTTACAATGATCACCTTTGTGTTGTACCCCTATGACGTATGCCTGCACCTTCTGTTCTGGGAAGAGCATTCTGGCCATCTGTGCAGAGAATCAGTTCTGTGTCCCACTGGTTAATTTCTCTTCCATGATATCGCTTTGTTTAATTAAACTGCTTGTCAATTTCACCACGATCCTTGTTTGTGGTCTCTGATCTCTTGGGCTCAATTCTCCGATACTTACCAAATGTGTAGTCAGAGATGCAGCTCTAGGATTGGGCTCAGCATCCGCATGAAGACCCACTGAACCCCTGCCCTGTGATACGGAATTTCCAGTGTGGTCAATTGAACTCGTTAATGAATCATTAATCCTCTAAGTTTACATTGCAGATTTTTCTTTTAAGCAGCAAAGCCCAAATGTATCCATTTGTTCTTTTTCACAGAACTCCAATCTCTGACACAATGCATAGCTCTGACACCAGGAATTAACATTGTGGATTTCTCTGCCTTCATGTTTCTGTTGCTTCTCCATAACCAGAACTGGGGAATGTGTTCAATGAACGGTCCAGTTAGAGTGTAATAACTTTTGGTCATCAGCTCCTCTGATTTAGATTCAACCTTTTTTTGGATTTATAGATGTGCGTGCCTATACGTGTTCCTGGAATTTCTCAGCAGAATGCTTCTGGCAATAACTTTGCTGCATAGGTCAACATGCAGGCTATGGGTGGAAAGTGGTAGTGCTGATGGAAATTGCAAAAACATTTCAAGCCTATTTTTGATGGTGGAAATGCTTAGCCACGAGAGTGGAAAACTTGGTTGCACATAATAATTAGATTTTTGCATATGACAACATAGATTTCCAACAGCAAAGAGACTCAGTAATTCTAAATGTGAAAAGGCAAAATAAAATTAATTAATCGGCTGTTTTTAACAAGTGCAACAAACATGTATTAGTCCTTCATTACTACAATTGATTTTGCAGTAATCTCACATGGATTTAATATGATGTATAGGAGCAATCTTAATATTTTTCTTGTCCATGAGGTTGGTACATGAGCTGAAGGTAATTAAAGTAAGTGCTGGAACTTCTCTCAAAGATTCACATTCAATGCAGCTCCCAAAAGCATTGTTAGAACCAAATGCAGTTATATTTTGAAAATTCATGAATATTAATCCCTTTAATATATAAGAGCTGTAAACTGCTAAATATTAATTTGCCAACCTGTAAATATTTATTTTGAATACATTTTACTATTAATTTGTATTTAATATTCTGTTTTATCAATATTTGTGAGAGGCTTGTTGTTTCATTACTTTTCAGTGTTATGGTCTGAGAGAAAACCTCACTGCCAATACTCCAGGTAAATTCTTTCGCTTGATCATTTAAAAGAAAAATCTAATGGTTTTCCTTAAACATTAAGCTGGCGTTTTTGTTGAGGCCGATTTTAACTAGTGGATCTTGGGTAGATAAATCAAGTCTGAGCTGTTTTGACATACTGCCTTTTCTAATTTTATAAGGTAAAAACAAGCACTACAGATGCTGGAAACCAGAGTCTAGATTAGAGTGGTGCTGGAAAAGCACACCAGGTCAGGCAGCATCCGAGGAGCAGGAAAATCAATGTTTCAGGCAAAAGCCTGCAGAGTGGAAAGATAAATGAGTGGGGGGTGGACGTGGGGGTGGGGAGAAAGTAGCATAGAGTACACCATCCCCACCCCCACTCACCTATTGTACTCTATACTACTTTCTCCCCACCCCCACCCCCCTTTTATAACTTTTGCCAAATACATGCTAAAAGGGGACTAAAGGCAACTTGCATATTTCTGGAGACATCCGTCAATACAGGATAGGGGTTCTGGTCAAAGGCTTGTTAAGGACAGCATGTCTTTGGTAGGGGTGCCCTCCCTCTGGGGTCTGGATGTGTACTCCGAGACCTTGTGCTTCCACAAAGGAAAATATAAATCTTACATGTTTTGGCCTTTTTCTGTGGCACGTCTCAGTTTTTTTTTGGCTTGGAGGGAAAGCCACAGTGGCTCAGACTTGAGCTAAGATTGCTGTTTAGATCTGACAATGGCACTGACATCTGATTATCACATTTCAAATACAACATTAACTACTTCATGTCCAACACAATTCAAAAGACAAGGGACAGCTGAGGTATAATGAGGATGGATGGGATAATGAAATGGTGATGCATGTTATGATGTAACAGGTACATGAGTAGACATGTGCAAAATAAAACTGTGAAGAAAGGTTGGGGTGGTCTGTATCAATACTCAAACTCTACAGGGACGGTGAGCAACTTCACTCCGTAGTCACCCAAATACCTGGGAACATACAATGATGGGGTCAATCGATGAGAGACAAATTACCACCATAAGTAGGATCCCTGAAAAGCTGCTCCTCCAATCATAGGCTGGTTTTCTCTCTCATTTTGGGCCAATGGTGTATTCTAAGTACATCAGCAGCAAATGTCAGCAAGAAGTGGCCTGTGGTTCGAGGGGCAGTGAGTGGCTGCAAGGCTGGCGAAAGTGGAGTTGTCAAGATCCAGAGATGGCAAGAAGGTGGGGATGATGGGGATGTGAGCAGTTTGGGGGAACAGAAGGTGAGGCTGATGACATTGGGGCCCTGGGAACAAGGCTGGATTCCACGACAAGTGGGTGAATGGCAATATTAGGACAAAGGAACTGAAACTGCCAAGGCTGGAGCATGGGGGCGATAGTTGTGGCAAGTGAAACATGATGAGGTGTGTCTGGAGGAATGAGGTTGGTGAGGATGGGGCCAAGGTGACGAGGTAGGCAAGACTAGGGCCTGAAGAATGGGGCTGATGAGGAGAGTACTGGCTGAATGTAGCTGATGAGACCAGCTCCTTGGAAATGAGGCTGGTGAGGCCGAGCTCTTGGGAATGGGGTTGGAAAGGAAAAACCTTGGGAATTGGGCTGGCAAGGCTGGTGAGGAAGGACCCAGGCAGTGAGTGGTGAGGTCAGGACCTCGAGTTTGAGTCTGAGTTTGGGGATAAGACTGGGAAAGGTGAGGTTGCAAAGGGAAGAGATGAGCCACAAATGGGGGGAAAGGGGCACATAAAAGGGGTGGGTACTGCAAAGGAAAGTGAGACGTTGCAAAGGGGAGTGAGGTGCTACAAAGAAGGGAGTCCTCCTGCAGAGGGGGTGTGGTCATGGGGACAATGCCTGCAAAGTTTGGGCGGGAGGGTTTGGAAAGGGGAGGGGCTACAAAATAATACTTAGCCAACTGGAATCTAGCAAAACTGAGGGAATGGACTCTTGTAAATGCTGCAGGAGTTCAGGAACTACTACATTGGGATAAAATGTAGTGGCTGCTATTGTAATGAATACTTTTCAAATGGAGGCCTTAATATTGAACAACTTTATTTCATGAAGATTTGCAGTTATGTGTTACCACATCTCAAAACATTTCAAACACTGTGATTTACTTGAGGTATTAGTGACTACGTTAGAGATAAACGTGCAGACATTTAGCTGTAATCTCACCAGCTCATGGAAAGCATGTTCAGGGCGATGGCTTTCTGTGTATGCCAGTTAAATTTTCAAAAAAGCATTTGTTGCAAACTTATGCTTATTATCTTATGCCAAATGAAACACTGTTGTGCCTGGGAAATTAATGCTTTTCTGTGCTGTAGCTTTAAGTTTAATGGATCAGTGATGAGTATTGAGGACATTGATGTATTCTTTTAATTCCATTTCTGTGTGAATCCAAATCCCCTGTACGTCTATAATTGTACACAAAGATAGAAAGTGAATGCATCAACTAATTAAGGAATTAGTCAGAATGAGGGGAAAGGATCCCTGAAAATCAAAAAGCAACACCTAAAAACAAAACAAAAATCCCTTGAGAAACTCTCATGGGGATCCCTCAAAAGAAATAATATTTTGAATCATGGTCTGTACTACTGAGAGATGTACTTCTAGCAAACAATATTGATGATGTATAAAATTGAAGAACATAGATAGGGCAGACAGGAAGAAACTTTTCCCCTTGTTGGAAGGATCAATAACCAAGGCCATAGACTTAAGTTAATGGGCAGAAAAGTTACAGAAGATGTGTTAAAACCAGAGGGTGGTGGGAATCTGGAACTCATTCCCTGAAAGGATGGTAAAAGCAGAAACCCTCATAACGTTTAAGAAGTATTTAGATATGCATACAAGTCTACAGGTCAAGTGCTAGGACATGGGGTTAGAATAGTTACGTGGCTGTTTTTCACCAGTATGAAGGGCCTTTTTCTGTGCTGTAGAGCTCTCTGACCCTATGACTCCTATACTATATACAATAGAATAAATGAAAAGAGTTAGCAGAAGCTGGTTATGGAAAACTATTACTGCCCACAAATTACCTGCAGAGACAAGGATAGCCATCCGTCCAAAGTGCACAATAGAAGGCCAAGTCACATACCTAAAGCAAGAAAAACCAACAGCTTCCAATGGGGAGAAAGGGGATGCTAAGATGAAAATGCACACTTGACAATATTATTTATAACGCATTAAAATCCTAAATGTCAAAATGTTGGTTTGATATAAATTCAAGTGTGATTATGCTGCGGATATATCTGTTTTGGCAAGGTAATGATTTTTTACGAGATTATCATCTTTCGAGAGTTTATTTATTTTCTATACAAAGAGAGAGATGTATTGCACAATCCATTTCATGACATTAACACAGGCTGATGAACAGTACAATGATAGGCTACAGCAGCAACAAAGCAACTGCCTGCCTTAGTAAGATATCACGGCATTGAATTTCCACAAGTGTTTGCCTGACTTTCCATTGCAAGGTTTGCAGAAGTCCCAGATAAATGATGTGAACAGTGGATGATGAGATAACCTCAGCAGAAATTCAATCTTGAGGAGTCAGAACCACAACTATCTGTAAAAACCAGTTAATTAAGGTGTGCTCGTGAAGGTTGTTTGAAAAATACATCTTACATTTTCTAATGTGTAACTTGTGGCTTCCTGATCATATAATGATGATACTTGAATCCACAACTTGTCAGGTCAAACCTGTTGAGGTCTCTTATAAATTGATATTTATTTTAGAGCATATGAAATTCCTCAGCACTGCTGGTAAATGTGCTGCACAGTGGTTAGCACTGCTGCCTCACAATGCCAGGGACCAGGGTTCAATTCCACCCTCGAGTGACCGTCTGTGTGAAGTTTGCACATTCTCCCCATGTCTGTAGATTTTCTCTGGATGTTCTGGATTACTCCCGTGGTCCAAAGATGTGCAGGTTGGGTGGATTGGTCATGCTAAATGTCCAGGGATGTGCTGGCCAGGTGGGTTAGCCTTGGGAAATACAGGTTTACTCGCATAGTGTAGGGGGTTGGATCTGGGTTGGATGCTCTTCAGAGGGATGGTGTTGACTCGATGGACTGAGTGGCTTGCTTCCATGCTGTATGGATTCTATGATTCTATATATAAATCTCAATGGACCATAAACCTCCTATAC
Organism: Chiloscyllium plagiosum; assembly: GCF_004010195.1. Taxonomy (NCBI): domain Eukaryota; kingdom Metazoa; phylum Chordata; class Chondrichthyes; order Orectolobiformes; family Hemiscylliidae; genus Chiloscyllium; species Chiloscyllium plagiosum. The sequence goes on along the minus strand of NC_057723.1, from coordinate 21,634,387 downwards.
ATGAGAGGACAAAGTGTTATCTTGTTATCAGGTTCCTGTGAGTGCTGGTGTTCAATTAGTCACCGGGAAACGTGTGACAGTGGCATGGCACTGACTCTAATTTTCACTCAGCACCTTTCACAGAAATGTGGTTCGGATCTGTAACCAAGCAGTGTGCTTCTCTCTGCATGCTGTGGCTTGTCATTTCAATCACCATCATTTTGAAATTTGTTTTATTACAATCCTTTCAATCTACTTTCTTTAATAAAACGCATATTGAGTTCTCTGTCCCTGTCACTGTTTAGCTTCTTCTTACATTTAGACTGCAGAGGTGCTTTAATAATGGTTGCAGTAATCTCTTAACTTTTTCATTATCTTCTGTGGGTATTTTTTTTTCAAATAAAGGTTTTGATTACAAAATTAGGTTCTGTGGTGCTGCTGGTTTTGGTGTAAGGAAGGCTGGAACCCACAGAATGGTACTAATTCCAGCACAAGTTCCATGATTGTCCATGCAAGAAAGAGCACTGGTGCAGGTGTCAGAAATGTCATAAGGCATCAGATCATTCAAGCAATTCCTCTCTCCCAGACCTTTTAAGGGACAGACATTCAGCTCACAGCTGAGTTAGGCTTACTTTTGTGATAGTAATGCTTTTGATTTTGATTTCATTGTCCCATGTATTTCACAGTAAGAATACAATAAAATGCAGTGAAAGGTTATCATTTGTTATCTCGAAACAGCGCCATTTTGAATAATTTAAGAATAAGGGGAAAAAAACTTGAAGAGTGTCCAACAGTCTTGAGCCAGCTCATCACCATCAATGATGCCTGTGTTGCCAGCCCTCCACAACCACTTTGCCGCTGTCTACACCAGATCCAACCAACAGTGAAGTCGCCGATCCTCAGCGACTTTTGGGCCTACCTCAGCAATGTTGACTCTGCCCATGTAGCAGCTACTGATTCCAGGTTCTGAGCTTGCTACAGAAAAATAATAGGGGTTCACTCTCCTCCTCCCTGGGCCCTCTCGAGGTCTGTGTGCCCAGAGCCCACTCGAGATGTGGGCACAGGGTCAGGTCGAGGTCTGTGCCCAGGGCCCACTCGAGGTGTGTGTGTCTAGGGCCCACTCGAGGTGAGTGTGTCTAGAGCCCACTCGAGGTGTGTGCCCAGGGCCCACTCAAGGTGTGTGTGCCCAGGGCCCACTTGAGATCTGTGCCCAGGGCCTACTCAAGGTGTGTGTGCCCATGGCCTGCCCAAGGTCTGTGCCCAGGGCCCACTCAAGGTGTGTGTGCACATGGCCTGCTCGAGGTCTGTACCCAGGGCCCACTCGAGGTGTGTGTCCAGGGCCCACTCGAGGTGTATGTCCAAGGCCAACTAGAGGTATGTGTCCATGGCCAGCTTGAGGTGTATGCCCAGGGTCTGCTCGAGTTGTGTGCCCAGGGCTCTCTCGTGGTGTGTGCCCAGTGCCTGCTCGAAGTGTGTGACCATGGCCTGCGTGAGGTCCACGCCCAGTGCCTACTTGAAGTCCACGCCCAGTGCCTACTTGAAGTCCATGCTCTGTGTCCACTCTCGCTATCTCTGATGTCATCCAAGTTCAGGACAGGTAAGGAAATAAAAGAAAGACAAAAGAAAAGTGGTTGGAGTGGACAAGCTCCAGCAAAGGAGCCTTACTTTGCTGCCATTTTGGACCAGAGTACTGTGGTTTGTTTTTGGAGCTGCTGTCATGTGTTGGTGCATTCATCCAGGGAGGACAGAGGGGGGATGCTTTACACACAAGGAGTTGGAGGGCAGATCTCTACAGAATGCCCTAATTACCACATGGAGAGAACATTTCTCCTACCTCACCATACCAAGAACAACACCTGACATGCTTTACGTTCACTAGGGAAAGCAGCCAGCTATTTCGACAGACACTGTACCAGATCAGAGACAGTGCTGCCAGTGGCTCTCACCATCACTATCACTTTAAAAATTTATATGACTGGATCATCCTGTGAAGGAACTAGTGACATAATAAACATCTTTGAGTGTGGCGTCCATTGCTGCATTAGAAAGGTGGCAGAGGCTCTCCCTGTGAGGACAGGCAAAATCATTGTTCTTCTGGTTAAACGGAGGTAAGCATGATATGTGGTCACATGACCTTGCAGGCCCCTTCCTCCCTCATGAAAACAGGGAAAGGAACAGGATTTGTGAAGTTAAAAATCACACAACACCAGGTTATAGTCCAACAGGTTTAATTGGAAGCATTAGCTTTTTGAGCACTGCTCCTTTATCAGGTGGTTGATGATGAAGGAGCTGCACTCTGAAAGCTAGTGCTTCCAATTAAACCTGTTGGACCATAACCTGGTATTGTGTGATTTTTAACTTTGTACACCCCAATCCAACACCAGCACCTCCAAATCAGGATTTGTGAAGGTTGCCATGTCAGAAACATACAGCTGCTATGCAACCTTAAAGGAACCATTTTGTTGGTGAAATACAACCAGCTTGGCAGCATCTCTGGTCAATTCAGGAGGGGGAAGAGAAGAAAGCGAGAAGGAGGAGGAAACAAAGACGTGAGGTCCAGACAATTACTTAAACTCTATTTTGCGTCGAAGATCATCCCTTCATCACCATGGCTTCACTAGTATCCATTTCTCACTCATCACAGTGGCCTGCTGGCCAAGGTCTTAGAACCTTTCCAGAACAAATTTATCATTCACTCATACAAACAGAAGTAAACTCTTGTGCATTGTACAGCAATGGTTAACAATCTTTTAGGTAACGCGGGAGACTTAAATGAACCAAACAACATTGCCTACTCATTCAACTGAATTGATTCTTCACATACAAACTGGTACAGTTCTCATGGCACACCAGTGGACTGCAGCACACCAGCTGAAAACCACTGCCTTAAAGACACATGTGCTAGTTTTATTTTGACTGTCCTAGTGCTCGTAGACAGTATTTTCACAGCAGCGGCAAAATGGCCCGTGGAAGGCTGTAGCCCTTTACTGGAGTACAGTACAGATGGCCTTGTAGACTGATCTCTAACAAGCCTTAAGACCACAGCTATGGACTGCATACACTTGGCATGAGTGGCAGCAGCTGGCTGTGGAATGGACAAAATTGAGAGCATTGGTGAAGTGGTAATGGTGGGGAGCATGCATGTGTTCATCCACGGAATCACTGCCCTCTCCCAGGGCACTGCCTCTGTTAACCCAGCCATCTGTTGAAGTACAGACTTCCAGCTTGCTCTAAGAGACTGAATGTCCCTGTGAGCACTGAGATACACAGTTACAGTGGCAGCAGTTCATTTGTTGCATGGCAATAAGCGTGAATCTTATGACCTCTCTCTGATATTCAATTGCACCACTGAGATATCCAATGGCTTCTGCCTGTGCTGCAAGTATTGTCATGAAATCAGTCACCTCTGTTGAAGTGAGAAGATGAGCTCCAAAATCTGCACAATGTCCTATATCATGTTGGAACCAGCTATCTCAATGCTCTGAGTCATTCCCAACCCGGAAGGAGACTTGTGTTCAGTGATTCACCATACACAGATCTCAATTCCATACCAGGCTAGAAAGCTTATGCAGTTCCTGGATCTGAGCTGTGAAGGTCAGATCAAGCAACAGTATTTCTTCATTGGTTTTGCTCTTGCCTTTCTCTCTGAGGTTGTTGAGGGTGGTTAGGAGACAGTTTGAGAGTATCAAATCAAAAGAAGAGTAAAATACTGTGGATGCTGGAAAAGAGACATAGAGATGTACAGGACGGAAACAGACCCTTCGGTCCAACTCATCCATGTCCAGATATCCTAAATTAATCTAGACCCATATCCCTCTAAACCCTTCATATTCATGTACCCATCTAGATGCCTTTTAAATGTTATAATTGTACCATCCTCCACCACTTCCTCTGGCAGCTCATTCCATTCATGCACCACCCTTTGAACGAAAAAGTTTTTCTTTGGGTCCCTTTTAAATCTTTCCAATGGAAATACTTAACTTCTGTGGAATGAGAAACAGTGTTAATATTTTAGTTTGATGACGTTTCAAGAGAATTCTGATTCTTCACAGATTCTGTTAGACCTGTTGAATTGAAAAAGAGAGAGCGGTTTGGGTCAGAGTTGGAAAGTAATTGTTCCTCCCCCATACAATTGTAATTTGCATCTCTTGCAGAATGAGGGTGAGTAGGGACACAGAATCTGAAAAGACTGTTGGGCCCATTCTGTAAACATCCATGCTGTCAATCCAGGGGAATTGAATTCAATGGATTTTCTTTTGGATCCTTAAACAATGTGACCTACACTCTCACTGCGCATAAATTCTTGAATACACATGGGAGTTAGAGTTGCTGCATTCCATTATTGTTTTTGTTTAGATCAGGTGTTAAGTACAATAAAAATAAATATTCTCTTTTCTTTTAAAACTTACAGAAAATCTAATGCGTTTTACTTTTACGTTCATAGAACATGAATAATTTGACAATAAATTGGCAAGCAAATTATTGCAGTTAGCTGTCAGAGGAGGAAGAGTGGGAAGCTATTCTATCACTTCTCACCTGACTATAACTGCACCTATTGGAAATACTGGGCACAGTTTCGGGGCCATGATATGGATTGGAAAACTAATAGGAATGTCATGTCTCCTTTCCCTGGGTAGCCCAATGATATTACTTGAGGTAATTTGAGACACTTATTAGGATAACATTGGGTTTCCCAGGGAACAAAGCTTGCTACAGGGTAGAAACCCTACCAACAAGCCCTGTCAGCTAATCAGAGGCTGGCAACTTTGCAGTACCAACAGTGCCAATGGGTGTGGTGGCATATTGTTCTGTGGCCGACCCAGAAGATCGGCGATGAATCCTGCAGGAAAAGATAAGTTGGAAGGGATGAGGTTCATAAGGAATTGATTGGCAGCAGAGGAGCAGGGATGTCAATACCAGGGTCAGGGGATATTGACGTCGAGGGTAGAGTTCACCTCCTGCGGGTCTCCCATTATTTTGCCAATGCCAGGTCCCTCACTTGGGCAGACCAGTGACTTTACATGAGGGATCTTTCTAGAAGGCTGCAAGAAACCCAAAGGATTTTTTTGGGTGACCTTCCTAGATTGTGAGTCATTCACCAGTGGTGCAACAGTTCAGCCATGATCTCACTAGATGGCAGAACAGGCTCAATGGGCTGAATGGCCTGCTTCTGTTTCTATGTTCATATAATATCAGTGGTTGTAGGGTGAAGAAGCCCTTGAGTGGCCACATAGGGGATTCAATTGGCCTCTTGATGGGAAGACTGAATACAAAGTTTCCTACCTGGACTTAACCATGAGAGGTAAGAAGGTGATGGGATCTCCATGCCACATCATCCCACCTGATAACGTGAAGCCCCTGCTTCAGCCTCCAGCCACAGCAACAAATTCCCTCACCAGGAGTACAGTTTCTGTCTGATTCTTTAGGATAATGATGTGCCACTATGAAATTCTTAGATGCTACAACTTTTAGTTCCAAATGTGACACTGTGGAAGATATGTAAAGCTTGTGGGTGTTTACCTTAGATCTACAGATTTTTTCAGATTTGAAGCAAACAAGAGGCTAACCAAATTGAAGAATTGACTTTTTTTGACAACTGAGTGACATTACCCCCACCAAATCGTCTTGAGGGATTTTCGATTCTTTTTAAAACACTAACCATCACCAGCAAAACATCAGTGTAGTCAATTAGAAAAGCCCATTATAGGCATTATGAACAATCAAAAGTGAAGAGGGGGTAGCGAGAGTAGGAAGGGGCTAAAACAAAATGGAGTTGGAGGGGGAAATAGAGCACTGCATCCTCTGCGGTGCCCACCTCTTTCTAAGGACATCAAGAGCATTGATGGACATCGCACACTCCCTCTCCAAGGTTACCTGGGCACGAACATATCTGCAAAAGAGAACAGACATTCTGCAGATATGACTCCTTCCACAGCCCATTGCCTGGACCTGTGAAGGATAGACATTTAGATTTCCAGCAGTGTAATTAATGACAAAGCAGTGATCGTAATTAACAGAGGTCTCCAGCTGAGGATCTAATAAGACAAGTGAGGATATTTTGTTTGTTTAGTTTCGTACAAAAGTAACACTGGAAATGATGTTGCCAGTGAATGATTTGATCCGCCTGGCCAGAGGGAGCCTAAAATGTCTCCTGACACCTTGTTAACTTGATCAGCTTAGTTCAATCGATGATGATAGTAAATGGAAACAAAGTTTAAACCTTCTTCTTGTCATCTCTTCCTTAAAAAGATGAATCAATATAAGGTATCTTAGCTGCATAACTAACTCTGCAGGGGCATGGGAACCCAGACTGTAGCTTTAGGGTGCAGGACCTGGAGTGTAGGGAGGTTAGGAACATGGCATCAATTTCAAAGGAGGGTGCCTGTAAACAGGACAGTGGCTTAAAATGTGTATACTTCAATGCAAGAAGTATACAAAATAAGGTAGGTGAACTTGCAGCGTGGGTTGGTACCTGGGACTTCAATGTTGTGGCTATTAAGGAGACATGGGTAGAACAGGGACAGGATTGGCTGTTGCAGGTCCCAGGGTTTAAATGTTTTAGTAGGGTCAGAGGTGGGGGTAAAAGAGGGGGAGGTGTGGCATTGCTTGTCAAAGACAGTATTACAGCTGTGGAAAGGACGATAGATGAAGACTCGCCATCTGAGGTAGTTTGGGCTGAGGTTAGGAATAAGAAAGGTGAGCTCACCCTGTTAGGAGTTTTTTTACAGGCCTCCTAATAGTCCTAGAATCATTGAAGAAAGGATAGGGAAGGTGATTCAGGAGATGAGTGACAGTAATAGGGTGGTTGGTATGGGGGACTTTAACTTTCCTGATATTGATTGGGAAAGCTATAGCTCAAATTCGTTAGATGGGTCAGTGTTTGTTCAATGTGTACAGGAGAGTTTCCTGACACAATATGTAGACAGGCCAACAAGAGGTGAGGCCATACTGGATTTGGTTCTGGGTAACGAACCAGGCCAGGTGTTAGAATTAAAGGTAGGTGAGCACTTTGGGGATAGTGACCATAATTCGGTGATTTTTACTCTCGTGATGGAGAGGGATAAGTGTGTACTACAGGGCAAGAGTTATAGCTGGGGTCAGGGAAATTATGATGCGGTGAGGCATGACTTAGGATGTGTGGCTTGGAAAAGTAGACTCCAAGGCAAGAATGTAAATGATATGTGGAGCTTGTTCAAGGAGCAACTATAGAGTGTCC
>NC_057723.1:21618200-21625388 GCF_004010195.1 Chiloscyllium plagiosum | reverse complement strand
ACAAAGCCATGCTGACTATCTCTAATCAAATTGTGATTTTTCAAGTAAGCATAAATCCTGTCTCTCAGAATCCTCCAATACTTTACCCACCACAGATGTGAGACTGACTAGTCTGTAGTTCCCAGGATTATCCCTACTCCCTTTCTTGAACAAGGGAGTAACATTTGCCACCCTCCAATCATCTGACACCAGTCGAGTGGATAGTGAGGATGCAAAGATCATCGCCAAATTTAGATTTAGATCAGCTATTACAAGGGTGCATAGCTTTAAATTAAGGGGGGGTAGGTATAGGGCAGATGTTAGGGGTAGGTTCTTTACTCAGCGAGTCGTGAGTTCATGGAATGCCCTGCCAGTAGCAGTGGTGGACTCTCCCTCATTATGGGCATTTAAGCGGGCATTGGATAGGCATATGGAGGATAGTGGGCTAGTGTAGGTTAGGTGGGCTTGGATCGGCGCAACATCGAGGGCCGAAGGGCCTGTACTGCGCTGTATTCTTCTAAGTTCTATGTTCTATAAGTAGAAAAATAGCTCAAACTTCTGATTTGGTTCTTACCGCCTCCAAACCCACCTTCAAACAAATTTGCTTCCATTCCTTGCAAATTGAAGATTTTCATTTGAAATCTCAAAGGAGAACTCATATCTATAGTGGTGACCCTGTCTTACATCAATGAATATTGAATACAGTTTACCATCATCTACTAAGCCTCCCTGTTATTTTCCTCAGTTTATGAACATCAGGAAAAAGAGACCATTACAATTATACCACAGCTAAGATTATTAATATAAGAAATCAGTAGATGTCTTGGAACAGATCCCTGTGGGACACCATTAATCATTACTGACCACCTTGAACTTTTACCCTTGTTTCTAGTTGTCAAGTCAATTCTTTATCCAATTTGTTGCTTCCCATTGATTCCATAAATTTTCACCTCTGCTATATTTTTATTAGGGACGTTGTCAGAGTCAGCATGTGTAAAGTCAGCACCACTTTTTCAAGGAACGATTAGTTAAGCATGAACTCTCTCTCATGATCCTGCACAGACTTTCACTTATTATCTCCCATCCCATGGGATAATCCTGAAATGTTTTTAATAACCTCCCATATCACACCAATGATCACTGTCAAGTGAACTGCGTATAATTCCTGGGCTTGTGTCTTTTGTGCATGACTGGAATCCTGTTTCTAATATTCTTGATGCTAGAAGTAGACTAATTTTGCATGTTTCAGGCAGATTAATCTCTTTATGTTCTTTCCAATTTCTTAAATTGCCCTGAGATATTCTGCATCAGGACTTGCTGCGTTATAAATCTTTATAATTCTAAACAAGTATTTCTTTATTAACTTCTGAATGCACATTTTAAAAATGCACATTAAAAATATAAAATTATCAGTTGTTGGATTGACTGGGGCCTGGTTGCATAATGGATATGTCAGTGGATCTGTAATGATCTAATGATCTGGAGCCAAAGATTCAAATTTCACCACAACAGCTAAGGAATTTAAATTCAGTTAATTAAATAAATCTGGAATAATAAGATAGTACCAGTAATGATGTCCGTAACGCCACCTGATTGTCATTAAAAAAATACAAAATTTAGTTCACTCACGGCCTTTAGGTTAAAAAAAAATCTGCTGCCCTTCTCAGGTTCTTTAAGAGTTTCAGTGGTTGACGCTGAACTGTTCCCTCAAATGGCTGAGTGAGCCATTCCATTGTAGAGGGAATGGATCTAATCACAGGCTTCGCCAACAATATCCAGAACCTGTGAAAGCATAAAACAAAAATACAATTGTAGGTTTGTGCTGTGTGCATTGATAAGAAAATGGTATTTAAAAACTCGGCTGTATTTTACAAGCACAGAATAATGTCTGTGAACTGCTTTCTTACCCTTTACAATTCATTATATCATTGAAAATGCCTTATTATGCATTTGGATGGAAGAATGAGGAAAGAAATTATGAAGTAATTGGTACAATTTTAAAGCAGCAGACAAACAGAAAAAACCAGTATGTTCACATACAAAAATATTTGCAAGACAAGTTGAGAGGTGTTTTATAAAGATTTACTGGATCCATGACTTTATAAATAGAGACATTCAGTAGCATCTTTTAATATGTTTCTAAATGTGGGGGCGAGTATGTTCAGTAATGACTCACATATCACTGCCACAGGCAAGATAATAGATCTAATTGCCCTCCATCAGCTCATTAAGCGCTGACAGTCAAACGCGGGTGAGTATCTCACACTATCACAGTGCTCAGTGCCAGTGAACTGAGTTGCTAGAAACTGTTGGCCTGACAGAGGTCAGCAGTATATGGAACCTATACTCAGCCTGTTGAGGCCTACTCCTCAGGTGATCCAACAGCGAGAAGGGTTTTGGTTTTGCTCATGAGGTTGGGGTCCCAGAAGTAGGGATGCAGGTGTCAGAAGAAAAGACTGGGTTGCATGGCTTTCACAGGCCACCCCTTTGCCAGCAATCTATACCTCCAATTGCCCTCATCTTAGGGCTTGACCCTCTGACTTCGCAGGCTGTTTGTGATTGTTTATTAGTTGGGAAGTTAGCCACTTTTCCTGCCTGCTGGGAAGGCAGATGTTTTGTGAGGAAATGAATTAAGGCTGTTTAGTGACCATTCACTGACCACCCACATGCTTTAGTTTCTAGTAAATTGGGAAAACTCTCAGCTCTTAATTGCTGGTATGTTGTGAATGGTGGGGGTAGGGATGAGGGTTTCGCTCCAGGACCAGCTCACTGCATTATTTCCCCTTCTCAGCATCCCTCTCTGTACCTCCAGGGAGGGAGAAATGGTGACCATTGACCTCCAGAAAAGGATATGCTAAACCATTATAAAACAATGTCATGTTTCAGCGTTAAGTCCTGCACCTAGTTCTGAGCATTGCACTTTAAAAGGGTATCAAGCTTATAGTGTGCAAAATAAATTGAGTAAACCATACCATGGACTTGGAACTGAAGAAAGTTGGATTGCTCTCTTTTGAGCTGACAAAGTTACATAAGACTTCATAGAGGTGTCCAAATTTTTTGAAGGGTTTTACTTGCATAAATAAGGAGAAACCATTCTGACTGGCAGGAACAGGAATTGTCCTAGGGTAAGGCAAAACAAGTCATGGCGACCACCCAGATTCTGTGTTGGAAACGTTGGCAGCTTAGAGGAACCAGAAGCCAGGGTGATTTCAATAGGCAAGAGTGGTTGTTTCTGGTTTAGCTTGAAATTGGTAAGGCATGATTAACGCAAAGGAGCTCCATGGAGAGCTACAGGAAAGGTACGAGGAAGGGGTGCACACTTGGACAGATGTCCAGTAAATATGATTTTCCCTGGATCCCACACTCCCTCTAGAGATAGTTCTGGGTTGGACAGTCAAATAGCAGAGAAACACAGCTGTAAAATATTTGACTTAAGAATGAATATATTATTAGGAAGCAAGTTCTTAATGACATGAAATGCAATACCTGAAATTAAATTAACTGGTATCTTTCAAAAGAGAATTGCATGTTTAGCTCAGTAGGAAAATAAATCAGTTCTGCAGGGGATCAACTGGGAAATTTGATAAGTTGGATAGTTCTTTCATAGGGTGTTATGATGCCTGACAAGACTGCTAATTTAAGTTGTGGTCTATCTAGGGACCAGTATTTCTTTTTTTAAAGTAGACAACACTGAGACCCCAGGTACTTTACTAAGAGAATAAAGGTACACAACACAGTTTTAAGCAATCAAAATAAATGTTGATGCAAAATTAGGACAACAAAATATTGCACAATATGTTTACCAATAAAATGCTCTTGCATTAAAAATAAACATGAGGTGGATATTATATGAGAACAAAAGAACTAGGAGCAGGAGTAGGCCTTTTGGCCCTTCAAGCCTGTTCTGCCATTTAATAGGATCATGGCTGATCTTTTTGTGGCCTCAGCTCTACTTACCACTCTCTCACTATAACTCTTAATTGCTTTACTGTTCAAAAATTTATCTTAGCTTTGAAACATTTACTAAGAAAGCCTCTATTGCTTCACTGGAAAGGGAATTCCATCGATTCACAAGCCTCTGTGTTAAGAAGTTCCTTCTCAATTCAGTCTTAAATCTGCTCCCTTTAATTTTGAAGATGTGCCCTCTTGTCTGAGATTCACCTGCCAGTGGAAACATCCTCTCTAGTTCTTTGTTATCTATTTCCATCATAATTTTATATGTTTCTATAAGATCTCCCTCATTCTTCTAAATTCCAATGAATATAATCCCAGTCAACTCACTCTCATCTCATAAGCCAACCCCCTCAACTCTGGAATCAACCTAGTGACTCTCCTCTGTGTCCCCTCCAGTGCGACTACATCCTTACTCAAGTAAGGAGGCCACAAATGCATGCAGTACTCCAGGTGTGACCTCATCAGCACCCTAGACAGCTACAATGTAACCTCCCTGCTTTTAAACTTAATCCCTTTAGCAATGAAGGACACAAATCCGTTCGCCTTCTTAATTACCCATTGCACCTGCAAACCAACCTTCTGTGATTCATGCACAAAGACACCCATGCCCATCTGCATAGCAGCATGCTGCAATTTTTTTACCATTCAAGTAATAGTCCTTTTTCCTGTTATTCCTAACGAAGTGGGTGACTTCACATTTATTAACATTGTATTCCATCTGCCAGACCTTTACCCATTCACTTAAACTATCTAGGTCACTTTGCAAAGTTTCACAGTCCTCTACACATTTTGTTCTACCACTCACCTTAGTGTCATCTGCAAACCTTGACACACTACACGTGGTCCCCAACTCCAAATGATTTATGTAAATTGTGAATAATTGCAGTCCCAACACTGTTCCCTGAGGCACACCACTAGTCAGGTTCCAACCAGAAAAGCAATCATTCCTCCCCGGTCTTTGCTTCCTGTTAATTAACCAATCCTCTATCCATGCTCATACGTTGCTGGTAATGCCTTGAATGTTTATCTTATGCAGTAGCCTTTTGTGTAACACCTTGTCAAATGCCTTTTGGAAATCCAGACACACCACATCTACTGCTTCCCCGAGGTTCACCATGCTCACAATGTCTTCATAGAATTCCAGTAGATTACTTAAGCATGACCAGCCCTTAATGAACCCATGCTGTGTCTGCCCAATGGGGCAATTTCTATCTAGATGCTTTGCTATCTCTTCCTTGATAATAGATTCAAGCACTTTCCCAACTACAGAAGTCAAGCTAACTGGTCTATATTTCCCCATCTTTTGCTTACCGCCTTTTTTAAACAATGGCATCACATTTGCTGTTTTCCAATCTGCTAGAACTGCCCCAGAGTGGAAAACTGCCACAAGTGCATTTGCTATTTCCTCTGCAATCTCTTTTCACCCTAAAATGCTTTCCATTAGAGCCAGGAGACTTGTCTACCCTTAACTCCATTAACTTGCCCAACACTACCTCTTTCATGATAATGATTGTTACCAGGGCATCACCTACCTTCATCTCTTTGTCAATTACTGACATTTTACTCATGTCCTCCATTGTAAAGACTAACACAAAGTATCTACTCAATACCTCAGCCATTTCCTCATATCCCATTTGTGACAAAGCTACTCCTTTAACAGGGTTATGTAGTCCTGGGCTTTTTATTTCAGAGAGGTCATAAATGACACAGACTCTGAAAAGTCTGGGAGTTGAAGGGTTTTAGGGCCAATTTGATAATAGCTAACAGATACTGCCTTAGACAGAAATCTTTCAAGTTAAAAAATACACTTGGCCAGTTCTCCCAGCTCAACTTTACTCTGGTTTGGTTTGGTTTTTAAAGTAGTATGAAAAAAGCTGCTGAACCCAAAGGAGCAGGTCCAGCCTGGAACTCTGTCTCTGACTTCTATCCTGTAAAAATCTGATTTGGATTTTACCTTTTGTACCAAGGGATGTCTATGGGGATTGTTGCAAGTATTGGGAACAGCATCATTAAGTTGGGATGATCGATTGGGTTTTCGGTTAGGTTAAGTTATTTGGTATTCTATTTTCTATTGTTTGTGTTTCATTCAGTAATCTTGTAAATAAATTCTGTTTTGTTTAAAACTAGATGGTTTGACCAGCTGAATTTCTCCTGGAATATCCATGTTACACCTGCTTAAGACAACTAGTAAAGTTAGGGTCTGGGCTACCTCCTTGAAATGTTTTGACAGGGTCTGGCCTGGTCCATAACACATTACTAAATCCCCCTGCTCATCCTCTAAAGGGCCAACATTTATGCAAGCCACTCTTTTCATTTTATGTATTTATAGAAATTTTTGCTACCTGTCTTTATATTCTGAGCTAGTTTATTCTTATAATCTACGAGAGAAAGTGAGGACTGCAGATGCTGGAGATCAGAGCTGAAAATGTGTTGCTGGAAAAGCGCAGCAGGTCAGGCAGCATCCAAGGAACAGGAGAATCGACGTTTCGGGCATAAGCCCGAAGAAGGGCTTATGCCCAAAACGTCGATTCTCCTGTTCCTTGGATGCTGCCTGACCTGCTGCACTTTTCCAGCAACACATTTTCTATTCTTATAATCTATCTTACTTTTCTCTATAGATAGATTGTTTTCTATATTGATAACAAACAAACTGGTCAAATATCCCAAAGGGCACATCAGTGAACAAATATGAGAAGATGTATCCAATGGATTTCTCAGCACACTCCCTAACACTCTAGTGACACTATAGTTCACCAAATCTCATGAAGGTGCTGTCTCCTGTACAAAGGATTTCAATTCTTCATTTTTGAGCTTCAGAACTCCCTCAAAAGCTGCTCAATCACAAACTTCCTCCATCACTGCTTGACGATAATCTAATCTCCCTCTCTGGGACTATATTCCGCTGATGTCCTAGAACTGTGTTCTCACACCTACTCATGGCAACAATTCCAGTTCATTTGGAAACAGCTGGCTTCACTAAGTTGCTAAAAGCCCTGGGGTTTTGCTGCATGTTTCTCAGCTGCATCAAGTAAATACTGTTTCTGAATTTCCATCATCCCCACTCTTAGCTGTACAATTAGAGTCAAAGAGATGTACAGCATGGAAACAGACCCTTCGGTCCAACCTGTCCATGCCGACCAGATATCCCAACCCAATCTAGTCCCACCTGCCAGCACCTGGCCCATATCCCTCCAAACCCTTCCTATTCATATACCCATCCAAATGCTTCTTAAATGTTGTAATTGTACCAGCCTC
>NC_057723.1:21615526-21617994 GCF_004010195.1 Chiloscyllium plagiosum | reverse complement strand
GCACGCAATATTCCAACAGTAGCCTAACCAATGTCCTGTACAGCCGCAACATGACCTCCCAACTCCTGAACTCAATACTCTGACCAATAAAGGAAAGCATACCAAACGCCTTCTTCACTGTCCCATCTACCTGCAACTCCACTTTCAAGGAACTATGAACTTGCACTCCAAGGTCTCTCTGTTCAGCAACACTCCCTAGGACCTTACCATTAAGTGTATAAGTCCTGCTAAGATTTGCTTTCCCAAAATGCAGCACCTTCATTTATCTGCCACTAATTTTCAAGGCTTTTTCAAAGTCCCATGGTTCTGAATGGCTCTTAGAGTTCTTCTGATTCCAAAATTCATTTCCTCACCTCTGTGAACTCTGACTGTCGTAACTGCACCGGAGCAGCACCTTTTCAGCATTGACCCTCTTCCTCTGCTCCTAAACACTAGACTGACTAACTTCTGAAATGAGAGGTACTATGTTTACATTTCTTGGGGCATTGAAACCATATTCTGATCTCATTGTTCCTGACATTCAAAATTGTCTACAAATTTTGAGCCATTATTTCCTGAGTTGATGCTTGAAGATCACACTAATACCAATGTCATTACCTAGTACCTCATGAGGCTGGGGCTGAGCTGGTGAGGGGCGAGGGTAGGTGGGGTGATGGGAAGTGGATGCCTCTCTTGCAATCCAATACTTGCACCGGGACCAATAAGGCAATATTGGAGAATCTTTGGGCACTTTCACGACTCCCCTCAGTCATGGTTAAGCATTCGATCCTTGCCCACCATCATCCAGCTGGGGGGGGTGGCACTTATCTGGTTCTATTCTAATGTAGCTAATCGTGGCCAAGTATTAACTACAGTATGTTATTTTCTTGGTGCCGAACTGTTACATTTGGTGTATTCCACAGATCTATCTTTAGCCCACTCCTATTTCTTAATTATATGTTGCCTTTCAGTTGCATGATTCAAAAACACTATGTAAATTTCATTTGTACACTGAGAATCACCAGCTCCATTTCACCATCACCTTTTTTGACTTTTCCTCAATTGTTGAATTTTCAGATTGCTTACGTAGTACTAGATCAACAAAAAAGTCTTCTCATTGAATATTATGAAGACTGATGTCATTCTCTTGCCCACTGCCATCACTGATTCTTTAGTTAGGTACTCCATCCCTCTCCCTGTCAAATGTCTGAGGATGAACCAGACATGGTATTATATTTGATTCCCCCCCAGCTGATTCTGTGGCAATGGTTTAGTGGGAGACCTCTTGCATCTGAGAAAGAAGGCTCTGCATTCAAGGCCCATTCCAGGATGTTTTTGTTTTTGGTTCTGGAGTTACGAGATCCTTGTCAATGTGAGCATGAAGTGGGGGAAGAAATGTATGCACAGACTGAGTGTAAAAGACGAAAGATGAGGCAGAGGTCCAGGTAAACAACTACTGAAGATGCAGTACTCCTCAAGCTTTGTCAAATCATATATGGCAAGTGGACTCTGATACTTCTGTTTCAACATCTTTTATGAAGATCAGCCATTTATTGGTACCTCAGATGCTGGTCATGAGAACATTTTGTACATTGGTCTGTTGTACTGTGTCTTCGTGTATAGTAGTTGAGGAATAAAATGTGAAAACTCAAAGAAAAAGCTACTGATAACATAGTGTTGCCAACTCTAAGGCTGGGAGAAAGTGAGTACTGCAGATGCTGGAGATCAGAGCCAAAGAGTGTGATGCTGGAAAAGCACAGCTGGTTTTGACGTTTCGAGAATCGACGTTTTGAGCATAAGCTCTTCATCCGGAATTGCCTATTTACACGGAGCTAACATTCCATTACTTACAAACTTGCAGATATAATCCGCAGTAACCCTTAAACTGTCTTTAAACTCCCACATCTGATAAGAAGTACGTATCACTGCAAAGGCTATTTTTGCTTCTTCACAATCTACAGACCCAGAAGATAGCACCATCGTATTCCTCTACAAACACTGCCCCAGGTTAAATTAATAGCTATGGCTTATATTTTAAGTTTAATCAAGAGACTTATCTCCAAAAACATATAATCAAGAAAGAACCCATTGTACTCACTCATACAGCCTTTCTCTTGGACAGACTTAAAACAGCAATTAACTTGTCTGATTCTTTGCTGTGAACTTCGCCCAACAGTTCCTCCAAGATTAGTTGTGAATTTCACCGTTTGTTAATTTTCCCAGATGCACTCCGATGTCCAGCAATACATGAATTCAAACAGCGAAGGCGGTAATAGTGATGGAAAAGGATAGACCAGATCTAAAAGTTGAAGTTCTAAATTGGAGAAAGGTCTATTTTGACGGTATTAGGCAAGAACTTTCGAAAGCTGATTGGAGGCAGATGTTCGTAGGTAAAGGGACGGCTGGAAAATGAGAAGCCTTCAGAAATGAAATAACAAGAATCCAGAGAAAGTATTTTCCTGTCAGGATGAAAGGGAAGGCTGGTAGGT
>NC_057723.1:21601777-21613440 GCF_004010195.1 Chiloscyllium plagiosum | reverse complement strand
GGAAGCGGTGGAGGCTGGTACAATGGCAACATTTAAGAAGCATTTGGATGGGTATATGAATAGGAAGGGTTTGGAGGGATATGGGCCAGGTGCTGGCAGGTGGGACTAGATTGGGTTGGGATATCTGGTCGGCATGGACGGATTGGACTGAAGGGTCTGTTTCCATGCTGTACATCTCTTTGACTCTATGACTCTACTTCAGCCCTACCTCAGTTCAGCTGGTGCTGTTTGTTGTCTATAACTATCACCTCTTCTTTTACAGATTTTTTGCTCCTCCGATTTCCTTGTGGATTTTTATATGACCATGTGCCACATAAAAAAATCTGTACAAATTAACAATGCTATCGATTTTCACCTCAGCCAACTGCCTGTGTGGAGTTTGCACATTCTCCCCCTGTCTGCATGGCTTTCCTCCCACGATCCAAAATATGTGCAGGTCAGGTGAATTGGTCATGCTAAATTGTCCATAGCATTAGGTGCATTAGTCAGGGGTAAATATATGGTCGGAGAATGGGTCTGGGTGGGTTACTCTTCAGAGGGTCAGTGTGGACTTGTTCGGCTGAAGAGCCTGTTTCCATATTGTCAGGAATCTATCTGCCAGAACAACTTCTCGTATTTTTGATATCTGTCGCTTATCGAAATAAGTTTTAAGACTCACTGTAATACTTTTTCTGAATTCTTCTATAATCATGGGAATATCAGAACTAGGAGCAGGAGTAAGCAATTTATCTCCCTAAACCTGCTCTGACATTCAATATGATCTTGGTTGATCTCATTTTGGCTTCAACTCCACTTTCCAGCCACTCCCCTACAACCCTTCAACACATAATTAATTAAAAATCTATCTCCTCCTTAAATTTACTCAATAGCTGGCATCCACCACACTCTGGGGTAATGCATATCCTAAAATTATAACTTGTCATTCTCAATTGTACAACAAGAGGAAACATCCTTTCTAGGTTTATTTTGTGAATCCCCTTTAGCATATAACACAATTAGACCTCCTTTCATTGTTTTATACTCTGCAGTGTATTGTCCTAATCTGCTAAATTTCACTTTATAAGACAAATCCCTCAATATAGTGAAGCAATATAGTGAACCACCAGTACAACTACATCTGTCCTTAAGTAATGGATCAAAATATATGCAAAATTCTCGGTGTGGTCTCACTAATGCCTTGTACAGTTGCAACACTTTTCTACTTTTGTACTCTATTCTTTTAGCAACAAAGGCCACAGTTCCATTTGCCTTCTTTGTTAACTGCTGTACTTTCATTCCAGTTTTCTGTGACTCATGCATGAGCTACCCAGATCTCTTTGCATCGAAACTCTGAAATTTCTCTTTGTGGATAAAATAATTACGTTTCTATTCCTCTGACCAAAATGGAGATCCTCACACTTATTCACTTTAAATTCCATCTGTCAAATCTTAGCCCATTTCTCTAACCTATTCATATCCATTTGTATATTTATTATTTCTTCACTGAAACTTACTGTCCCACCTATTTTAATGCTATCTGCAAATGTGGCTTTGATTCCTACAATCCAATTTATGAACATAGATTATAAATAATTGGAGCCTGAAGACTGAACCCTGTGGTACTGCATTAGTAACAAGTTGCCAATCGTCTATTCCAACTCTTTGCTTTCTGTTGGTTAGCAAATCCTAATTCCGATGTAATAAATTACCCATGTGACCTTAATTTGTGTATTAATTTTTTGTGCAGTACCTTATCAAATCTCTTTTATAAGTCCGGATATACTGCATCTACAGGATCTCCTTTATCCGCTTTGCTTGTTATATAATTAAAGAACTTTAGCGATTTAGTTACACGTGATTTTTTTTCCTTCATAGAACCATGCTGACTCTGATGCATTGTGTTTTGATTTTTCAAGTATCATATTATTACGTCTCTAGATTCTAACAACTTCCAGTGACAGATGTTAAACTAACTGGTCTATGGTTTCCTATTTTCTTCTTGCTTCCTTTTTTTGAATAAGGACAATATAATAGCATTTTTCCAATCCACTGGAACTTCTCCCACATCCAGCGTATTTTTAGAATATTATAACCAGTGGAACCACTGTCTTTGCTGCCACTGCCTTAAAGAACCAAAGATTTCGGCCATCAGGCCTTGGATACCGACTTGCCTTCAATTCCATTTGCTGGCTCAGTAACTCTTTTTCATAGCAATGATGATTGTTCTGTGCTCCTGCCTTACCATAATCTCTGCATTATTTGTTAAAATTGGGATGAAACTAATGTCCTCCATCGTGAAAACTAAGGCAAAATATTAATTTAGTAGCTCCATCATTTCTATATTCCCGAATATTAACTCCCCAATCTTACACTCCGAGGGACCAACATTCACTTTAACTACCCTCTTCTCTTTTAGATACTTACAGAGGGTGTTTGTGACCATTTTATATTTTACACTAGTTTTCTTTCATAATTAACCTTTGTACTTTTTATTACTTATATAATAATCCTTTGTTGATCATTAAAAGTTTACAATTTTTCTAGCCTGACTCTAACCTTTGGAATTCAGTATGCCTTAGTTTGTGTCTTTATTTTATCTTTAACTTCCTTACTTAGCCATAGATATTCTTTTCGCCATCTTATAATACTTCTTTCTCTCAGGAATATCTTTTAGTTGGGAGGAATCAAATATCTCTTTAAACATCTGCTGCTGTTCATTAACAATCCTACCTATTAGTCTTCTTGCCCAGTTCACTCGGCTAAATCTGTCCTTACGCCTATGTTTTTAGATTTGTTTAATTCCAGAAAGTTAGCGTGGGATTCTAGTTCTGCACACTCAAACTGAATTTAAACTTGTAGCATACTCTGATCACTCTTCCCTGGAAGATTCTTTATTTTAAGATCATTAATTCATCTTACTTCATTGCACAATACCAAAAATAGCCTCCTCCCTGGTTGGTTCCTCAACATATTGTTCCAAGAAGCAATCTCTAATACATCCAATGAACTCTACCTCGAGCCTACCCTTGCCAACCTAAGATTCCTCTAAAATTCATCACGTTATAATCCCAGATGAGCTGGTATTTTGTTATAATCCTCTCTGTTGGCAATACTGTGCAAGTCAGAGCCGAGAATAAAACCTGACTTGATAGATTGCATGTTTAATGTTTGTAGTTAGTTAATATGGTGACTAATGACTGAAACGTATTCACATGAGATTGTAGGTTCTTTAAGGACACAAGTTACATTTACTACTTAAAAGAAAACAAATATATTAATCTACTATATCTATAGTTAGAAAGATCTTAACAACAAATTTAATTTTCAACTTGATTCCCAATACTTCCCTTTACAGATTCTCAATTCCAGAGTAACTTCACTCCTATCTCTCAATGTTAAGTTTTTACTGAACTAACACTTACCCAATGTACTTTTCTTAGACCATGGCGATAGTTTTATTTTCTGAGTCCATTGGCATGAACCTTTCAAAATTCTGATGGTCTAGACTTTTCAGTTCTCACATGTTGAAGACTTCCATATAGGTTCTCCTGACTTGGAGGCTTCATGAGTTTGCAACACTTGGAGTATTATGATTGATTCTGTGAACTAAAACTTGACTCTCCTAATAGAAAACTGTTCCCTTTTCCATATTGATGTCAAAAGCTGAGCTAGTGGCATCTTGTCTGTTAGTAAACTTAGCAGATTTTCATTCACTGACATCAAAAGTGTCTTGCCAGGTCTATGCCTGAAGTTATATTCCTTTTTGGACATAATGTGTTTCAGTTCCTGTTTAAAATGACTTTCTAACCTTTAAGTAAAACACTTTTACATTGCTTAAGAAAGTTCAACCACTTCTATTTTTTTTAAAAACTCCCAAGGAATAATAATGTATGTTATTCATCTTTTATCACAATTTATATATTAACTCTATGATTGCTGACCTTACATTGACTGAAGTTCCCCAATGCTCTGAGATCTTTTACCTAATTCTGATTTCTTGAGCATCTGCAATTTTAATTGCTCCATTATTGATGATCATACCTTCAGCTGTCTGTTCCCAAAGTTCTATAATTCCCTCCCTAAAGCTCTTTACTTTTAATTTAACATTTAAGATGCTTACATTTAAGATATCTTTTGACCAAGCTTTTAGCCACCTACCATAATACTTTATGTGGCTCAATGCCCATTTTGTCTATTAAAACTCTATGACCCATTATATCACCAAAGGAATCCAAGGTTTATAATTATTTATTTAGCCAGGAATGTTTTCATTGCATGATCAAAATGCAGCACTATTTTAAGATGAGGCCTTAAATGGAGTACTGGTGCATGATATCATAGCCCAGACTTGCCCCTCATCATACCCTTTATAAATATAGAGTCAATGGAATAGTATGAGTAATGTTGGCTGTCTGCCTGTGTTACTGACACAATGTGCTGCCTGAGTCACCTGCAACAGGCCTGCATAGTGTGTATCCCTTCCCTGGCGTCCCCACCTCCTGAACACATGTGATTTCCTTGGTGATTGGTAGTACTGGCACACTTTGATTTCAATTTTACTGAAGCTGGGAAAGAACTTCCTGCTTGACTAGTTGCTGACTAACACAAAATCTAATTAGCATTTCAGATAAATAACACATTGAGCTGGTGAAATTAAGGTATCACTGCAAATATTTTCAAGACCTTTTTTCATATTCTTTGACCCTTTTGCTATATAGCAATGCTGAAATGGGATGCATCATAAGGCTGCAACTAAACTTAATAATCTGAGGAGAAGCTGGCTTTACAGAATATGTACAAAAAGGCTGTTGGATTGTGTTACATTTAAAAATTCTTGACATTTAATTTTCCGCAAATGTTCCAACCCCATCCTGAACCCCCTCTCTGTTGGTGTGTATGTCAGACTTCCTTTGTTAATATCTCTTTGTTTATGGCCTTTTTCAAACATTATTGCAGTCGTTTTACCATTAAGACAATACGAGTGCCTGTGTATGGGAAAGAAGAGAGAACAGGAAAGAATGCAATTTTAAAAAAAAGAGTGAGAAAAAAAAGTACAACACTGAATGAGAGATCAAGGTAAAACCTGGATGCCACCTCTTCTCCCACACATGCCACGACCTGCCACACTAGACAGGGCAATGCTAAGGCCACACCTGGAATATTGTGCTTATTTTTGGTCTCCTTATCTGAAGAAGGAATCTTTTGCAATAGAGGGACTTCAGTGAAGGTTTACCAAATTCATTCCTGGGGTGGCAGGACTGACACATGATGTATACCTTCCAAACACATACCCACTTCCATGTAGGAGGACAAAGGCAGCAGTTACATATGAACACCACTACCTGCAAGTTTCCCTCCAAGCCACTCACCATATTGACTTGGAAATATATCACCATTCCTTCAATGTCGCTGGGCCAAAATGCAGGAATCCTTTCCCTTAAGGACATTGTTGGTCTACCTACAGTACTTGAATTGTCACGGTTCAAGAAGGCAACTCTCCCCCACCTTCTTAAGGGCTTCTAAGGACTGTCTAGTTAGCAACACCCACGACGCACAAGTGAATAAAAGAAAGATTAAACTGTTTGGGATTTTAATCACTGGAGTCTAGAAGAATTGGAGGGGGGCGGAGGGTGGTCCAATTTTAATAAAGAACTATAAAATTCTAATTGGACTAGATAGGTTAGATGCAGAAAGTATGTTTCTGATGGTGGGCGAGTTCAGAAACAGAGGTAATTGTTTAAGGATAAGAAGAAAACCTTTTAGGACTGCGATTAGGACAGGGAGTGGTGAGCATATGGAATTCACTATGACTTTAGGGCCATAATCTACTTTGAGTAGAATTTTACTGATGGCAGGAGACACCCATGCCCAGTGGTCAACATGTCAGGTTTCTCTCTGCTGGCTGGTAATGCACAGATGGGCATTTTTCTTAACAGACCTCAGAGCGCACCCCAAATTATAACTCCTCCCGAGTGACCCCTGTTCTTGGCCTCTAAACATGTAGCTCCCTCCTTGCCCTTTGGCAAATACTGGTGATTCCCCCAAATGTTCAAAAAGTCGTGATCCATCAAAGCTCCCTTCCTCAAACCCTGAATGCAGTACAGGTCATTCTGCCATAATGGGCGTTTCTTCAACACAAATTTACTGTAATGCAATTGACGAATTGAGGATGCTACTTGTTGAGCACAAACTTTTAAAATGTATGTTGGCTGTAATGCAATTACATCGCCAGCTCTTTAAGCGCTGTTTCTAACATGCGATTTTCCTATAGCCTGGGGTTACGTAAGAATGCAGCCTTCATGTTATAGAAGAACTGACTGTAACAGCAATGACTACTAAGTCTGGTGAGGCTGTGGGTATTTGAGAACCGCAGTCTTCTGATTGTCATTTGAGACAGAACTTGCTGCTCCTGAGTGGCAGATGTCTTTGAGCAGACATTCAAAAGTTAAGTAGCTGTGGGGCAGTCATTCCTCTCCTGAGCAAGTTCCTCCTTCCCACATCTGATGTTTTAACTATGGTATCCATTAAACTCCAACCCAGAATTTTCAAGCTGTAAAACTGACTTCAAGAGCTAATTTTTGAGGCAAAAGCAAAGGCCAGGACTTTTTAGAGGTGGCAAGATCCTGAAACCGGCACCAAAAGAAGTGGATTCTGAGGATCACATCATATCAACTATAGCAGCAAGTGTCTGCAATAATGGGCTGTCAGTACTCAGGACACCAGCCGCTCTCCCAAGAACTGTCAACCCATTGAGAGAGCTGGCAGCTCAAAAATACACCTGCTGGAGGTGGTCATTATTGGAACTGTGTCTGCAGATTAAGGATGCATTGATGCACCCACTCCTTCAGGATAGCAATAAGGAAGATCAAGGGCAGTTTGGATAGGTACAGTGATAGGAGAGCAAGGTTGCTGAAAGAAACTGGTGCCAATACTGGTCCCGGGGTGAATCCTCAGGGGACACATAGTACTACAAAGCAATGGCCTGCATTTTACCTGTTTACAACTTATTACTGCTTATCTTTTCAAATTCTGATGAAAGGTTACAGACATAAAAGTTCTCTGTTTCTCTATCCATCAGTGTTCTCAGATCTGGCATCATGTAAGTCAAAATTCTCATCAATCTGATGGAATTAAAATACTGCTCACATTTGCTAGCCAAAAAACCCGTACTCTGCATTAAGGTGGGCCATGTCTAATGTGTTTGTGGCAGAATTCCAGGCTTTAGTGGAGGAGACAGATGACAAGGTTTTTGCACTGAATGAGAGAGGACACGGGAGATGGGTGATGAGTGGCAGAATGTGAGTGGGTGAAGGGACAGTGCAGGTAATAAGAAGTGATGAGTTAGAACTTTGACAGGCAAGGATGTGGCAAGTGAGAAACAGTGAGTAGGAGCAGGAAAGTCAGCAAGCATGAGACAGAGGGTCAGGGAGAGAAGAGGTGACGTAGTAGGCTATTTTTGAAAAAGATTGAACATGCACAGTAAATATGCAAAAATGACAACAGAGGGCACATTTCTACTTTACAAACCGCACTGAAATGAAAATATGTTATTAGAGCACATTTTAAATTGGCTAGGTCTGTAGTGGCTTCTACAGCCACAAATGAAAGTGCAGAATGCTTTGAAGACCCTTCAGCCCATCGAGGCTGCACCAACACAGAACTATTCTCAGTCTACACTTTCAACATTTGGCCCAGAACCTTTAATGCTATGACATTTCAAATGCTCATCCAAGTATGTTTTAAAGCTTGCGAGGTTTCCTTTCTCAACTGCCCTCCCAGGCAGTCCATTTCAGATTCTCACCAACATCCAGTTTAAAAGTTCATCTAAACCTTCTGCCTTTTATCTAACAATGATGCTTTCCTGTTATTGAGTCTTTTAACTAAGAGGAACAGCTACTTCATGTTCACCTTGTCCATTCCCCTCATAATGCTATTTACCATAATCAGGACCCAGCTCTGCATGCTTTTGTGTGCTGCCTGTGATAGCCATTAAACATGCATCATTTGCAACAGAAAACATAGATGGACAGGAACATGAAGTTCTGTGGGCAGAATTTAGAGAGCTTGGTGAGACATGAGAAGGCATTTCATAGGTAGTAATCTCTGGATTATTCCCAGTTCTTTTTGACAGTATATACCAAATTAGATAAATCTGTTGAATAACTGAGGGGAAGGCTGGTGCATAAAGGAAGTTTTATATGTTCCTAGAACAATAGGATCTCAGAGAACTTTGTAAAGTATGGATTCATTTCTGGTGCTGCATTAGGAATGTCATGAGTCCATCATAAAGGTTACAAAGGAGGTATACAAGGAAGTTGTTTGGACTGGGGAACTTTAGATAGGTGGAAAATTGGATATATTTTTGGAATAGAGGAGGTAGACACTTAATTAAAATGTATACTACTACAAGGGATCTAGATGGAATGGGTAAGAAGGTCCTGTTCTCTTTTTAAAATGGATGAATGGTTCTGAAGGCAATACTAAACTGGGGTGTAATAGTTTGTGTGACGTGAGCTATGGTAGAAGGGCCAATTTGATCATTAACCAAATTTTTGTATTCACTCATGGGATGTGGGTGTAGCTGGCTGGCCAGCACTTATTACCCATACGTAGCTGCCCTTGAGAAGGGGATGGTGAGCTGCTTCTTGGATCGCTGCAGTCCATGTGCTGGAGATTGATCTGCAATGTCCTTAGAAAAGGATTTCTATGATTTTGACCCAGCAACAGTGAAAAAATGGCAATACATTTCCAAGTCAGGATGGTGTGTGACTTGGAGGGTAACTTACATGTTGTGCCCTTGTCCTTCAAGAAGGAAGTGATCAAGGTGCTGTCTAAGAATCTTTGGTGAATTTCTGCAGTGCATCTTGGGGATAGTACACACTGCTGCCACAGAGCATCAGTGGTGGAGGGATAGAATGCTTGTGGATATGATACCAGACAATCAGGCTGCTTTGTCCTGGATGGTGTCAAGCTTCTTGAATGTTGTTGGAGCTGCATCCATCTAGGAAATTGGAGTATATTCCATCACACTCCTGACTTTTGCCTTGTAGATGGTGGATAGACTTTGGGGAGTCAGGAGGCGAGTTACTTGCTGCAGTATTTCTAGTCTTTGACCTGCTCTTGTAGCCATTGTGTTTATGTGATGAGACCAGTTGAGTTTCTGATCAATGGTAACCCCCAGGATGGTGACAGTGGGGGATTCAGTCATGGTACCATGATTGAATGTCAAGTGGTGGTGGTTAGATTGTCTTTGATAGGAAATGGTCATTGCCTGGCATTTCTGTGCAGAACTCATTCCCGGCTCAAAGTATCTATACAAAAATAGAGTGGGGCAGAGAAGAGTTATTTTTGGATCTCAACTGTGTTCCATGAGCAATCTTTTGTGCAAGGGCATTATTGGAGTGATTCTGCTGTGGATTTTAAGAGAATGTTCGGAACAGGTTTTTGATATCTTTGTCTTGTGATGCCAATGTTTTTGCCTGGCATTTGAGGGGAATATGTTCTCTTCCTTGTTTTGGGATATCTGAGAATTAGAGAAATATTTACATCACGTTGTTTGTAATTTCTTTTTTTTAAAAAGTCCATTGTCCTGTGCTGAATGAGGATTATATTCTACATGGTTCACAATAACAGCTTCAAATTAAAAACTGTTGTTTTTGTGTTTATTTTCTTCAAGCATTTACACTTAGGTATACACTTTGAAGGAAGATGTGAATTTAATAAGATTGAAGTAGAAATTAGCACTTTTTTGCATTAGAATATTGACTGCAGCCTAACAGATGTTTATTTGAGTAAGATACTGATACTTTCTGGCAGAGCGCATGTAGGTAATTATGGTCTAGGTGATACACTAACATTTCTCAGCCCTGCTGGTTTTTAAACAGGATAGCTGATGATCACACCTCCATTTTTCACAGTTATTTGCAGTAAAACAGATGAACACTAGTGTAATATGTTTAATCCTTTTCAAGACAGATAATCTGACTGGATGGATCACACTGTTATGATCCCAACTGATATTTTTACCTGGCTTGATAGATCATATCTTTTAAATTTAACTAGGTCATCTTTCATTGAAATGCAATCACGCAATGCTGCAGATTAATTTTAACAAGAAGCAGAAGTTTATTGTGCAAGTAAATGAAGCATAAAATAGAATAAAGCAAGCTGTTTACAAATAATGCCAGTTCAAATGTTTTGAAAAACATGGTAAAATACAATACCATTAATCCTAAAAGCACTCCTTTATAGTCGTCATGGCCAAACTTCCTTCTAAAACTGCAGCACCCATGCACAACATGCTAAAGGTTTGTGCAATACGGTTAGTATGCCGATCCCATTCACAACATTGACATTCTGTTCCAGAAGTCGCAGCTAACCACGGACGTTGGAGGTCTGCACACAGAAGAAAAGAAAAATAGCTGCTCACGCCAGAAAGAATTCTCTTCTCTTCAC
The DNA here is from genome assembly GCF_004010195.1 of Chiloscyllium plagiosum. Classification (NCBI taxonomy): domain Eukaryota; kingdom Metazoa; phylum Chordata; class Chondrichthyes; order Orectolobiformes; family Hemiscylliidae; genus Chiloscyllium; species Chiloscyllium plagiosum. Next base: position 21,603,006 of record NC_057723.1, on the reverse strand, counting down.
CATTACAGGGCTCGATTTGATTATGACTTAAATTCTCAGTCTTGAGAATCTGGTAGTCTCTTTCTGAGTCTTCATACAATTGAACTTCGAATTTCCGAGCATCAAATAATTCCTTCAGGGTTACTACGAAACACTTCTGCTTTGGAACTTTCGAACTAATTCCTTAGATTGAAGTAATCCATTTCTTAACAATTCTAAACCATCTGCCTGGTTCAGGTACAAATGCTTTACACCATACATTTTTACTCTGATCTCCAACATCTGTAGTCCTCACTTTCTCCTAGGACATTTGTTATAAAGGTGCATGTAACTACACATCTTGAACATATCTTTAAAGTGAGGAAAAACACTTATTTGCCCCATCCATCAACGATAATCACTTAATTTATTCCTTAGCTTATTTTTCAGAATCAGTATTGTTTGAGATGCATTTATTGACCAAATTCACAGCTGATTGTTCTCAGAATATGTAACCAACCTGAAACATTGGTTGGAATCTTAATGACGCACCATGGTAGGGTGTAGTCCAACCCCGAGACCCAGAGTTTGGGGATTAATGTTACCATTATCAGCCAATTAAGATAATAAAAGGAAAGTAGTGCAGATGCTGGAAATCAGTAATAAAAACAGAATATGCTAGAAAAACTCAGCAAATCTGGCAATATCTGTGGAGTGAGGAGCGGATTTGATATTTTGAGTTAATTTCTGATTCTTCCTTGGATCCGCGGGTGTCTGGAAAAGTGACTGTTTTCATGTTGTTGGGAATATGGGAGGAGGACCAAGTGGAACAGATGGTAAGGGAGCAAAATGCAAAGTGAATGCTACTGGTGGGACTACTACAATTTTGCTGAATGTGGCCAATTACGAGTTTGCTGCTGGAATCACTATCAAATTAGGAAATGAAACCTGCCTCTTCAGGCCAGGGCAACTCCATGTTGAGATACTTTTGGATGGCAGATAAGAGAATAATCATAAAATCATAGAATCACGACAGTAGGGAAACAGGCTATTCGGCCCATCAAAGAGCATACCAACAGACCCATTCTCCTTCTGGATTAGTGGTGCTGGAAGAGCACAGCAGTTCAGGCAGCATCCGAGGTTTAGCAGTAAAATCGACGTTTCGGGCAAAAGCCCTTCATTAGGAATAAAGGCAGAGAGCCTGAAGCGTGGAGAGATAAGCTAGAGGGGGGTGGGGGTGGGGAGAAAGTAGCATAGAGTACAATAGGTGA
>NC_057723.1:21592179-21598920 GCF_004010195.1 Chiloscyllium plagiosum | reverse complement strand
CCCACCCTCTTCTAGCTTATCTCTCCACCCTTCAGGCTCTCTGCCTTTATTCCTGATGAAGGGCATTTGCCCGAAATGTCGATTTTACTGCTAAACCTCGGGTGCTGCCTGAACTGCTGTGCTCTTCCAGCACCACTAATCCAGAATCTGGTTTCCAGCATCTGCAGTCATTGTTTTTACCTAGACCCATTCTCCTACCTTATCTCTGTAACCCTGCACTTCCAATGGCTAATCTATCTAACCTATGCATTCCTGGACACAATGAACAATTTAGCATGGCCAATCCACCTAACCCTCGCATCTTTGGACTATGGGAGGAAACCAGAGCAGCTGGAGGAAACCCATGCAGACGTGGTGAGAATGTGCAAACTCCACACAGCAGTCATTTGAGAGTGAAATCAAATCTGTGTCCCCGGCGCTGTGAGGCAGCAGTGCCAACCACTAAGCCACCTTGCGCAACCACAACCTCTGTACCACTACACCAGCTACCCCCCTCCCCACCGGATGTGGTTGTAACCAGGTGGGCAGACTGTGGTCATTGGACAGGTGAATCTTCAGCAATAACATTGGAGACAGAACATTGGCCATTGTTGCTAGAGTCCTGAACTGGTCCTTGGACACTTTAGAACAGAAATCCTCTTCCATCCCAGTAAGTTACTATGATGAATTTGGCTGACTTAGCTGACACAGTGGATTGGTACCGTTATGTTCAATGATTGTAGAATTCCAGAGACCTGATAAAATAAACCATTAATAGGGTAATGAATTGGATTAATTGATTGTTGTGCCAGCTGGCTAGCACCCGAGCTGCTACCATTCCAACCTTTATTGTACTCTAGCACCAAGACCACATCAAGCTTTGCACTTGATGTTTTCCACCACTATTTAACAACAATTTCCGCTCCCTCTACATCTCCAAAAGGCTGATAAAATTCTAGTTGTTGTGTTTACTTTGAGATTTACACACTTCTGTACATTATGCTTTCTCCTGGTAGATAAGAGATCATTTAAGAACTCTCGATTAGATCAATACAGGCAGCCCTGAACATTTGATCTTTCAAGATTGCAGCTAATACATCATAAGATCAAACTTTCTGAACAAGCTTATTATTTGGAAAGGATATTTGCCTTTGACAGTACTATGAAACTCTGAAATATTTGTACATGTTGATAAAATGCCAAACCTTGTGCTAGTTATCTCCTTAGATACATGAAGAGCTTCAAAATTGATTGAAAACATAGAGCATATATGTTAGATAAAAGCTCACAATTTATTTATACATGAGAAGTGTGAGATTTGTCCATGTCAGAAGAGCAATTCCTTCTTGTGTAATGCTGAACAATAGCATTTTGTTGAAGCTTTCTGTCTTGCACTTATCAGGATAATTTACAGGAAATAACAAGTTTGGTAATTCCTTTACTTTGCCATTTCTGATCATTGTCCTGATAAATACAAGACCAAAAGTCTGGACAAAAAGTATACTTTTCAGCAACTCTCAAGTTCCGTGTATCAAACAAAGAGTAGAAGATTCATCTCTCCAATCTCTGTAGCCTGCCTACCTACCTCCACAACATCCATCATTCTTTTACCAGCCCTTCCCCTTCAAAGATGTCTCAAGTTGAAGTGCCTGTTCACCTTCTTCCAAACTCAATAGTAGCCACCTCAGCAGGTGGCACCGCCAAGCAGAGGCACCCAAACTTTCACAGTATTTATGTGGCTAAAGCAATTAATTTTCTTGTCAATGGGAACCCCCTGAGATGTTGATGGTGGAGGAATCAGAAATTCTAGTGTCATTGAATGCCAGAGGGGCAATGATTGGAATTTCTCTTTGTCAAGAGATTGTCAATGCTGGCATTTTTGTTTTGCAAATGTTACTTGCAACTTACCAGTCCAAGCCTGAATGTATGTCATAAACACAGTAATACAAGGATACAGAATGATGAAATGTAATTTAGCTTTTTGAATTACATTCTTGCAAACCATAGGGATGAAATTTATGTTTTGAAATCAGGACATGAACACAGCATCATAACCTGGTAAATGTTCATATGGAAGTCGGGCAGGTGCTGAAAACTATATCCCACACATCATGTTTAAAAAGTTATTATTAAACTATTAAGCTTATTAGTACCACAGTGGCACAGTGGTTAGCACTGCTGCCTCACAGCGCCAGAGACCCGGGTTCAATTCCCGCCTCAGGCAACTGTCTGTGTGGAGTTTGCACATTCTCCCCGTGTCTGCGTGGGTCCCCTCCGGGTGCTCTGGTTTCCTCCCACAGTCCAAAAATAATGCAGGTTAGGTGAATTGGCCATGCTAAATTGCCTGTAGTGTTAGGTGAAGGGATAAATGTAGAGGAATGGGTCTGGGTGGGTTGCTCTTCGGAGGGTCGGTGTGGACTTGTTGGGCCGAAGGGCCTGTTTCCACACTGTAGGTAATCTAAAATAAAAGATGCACAGAAATGCTATAGCACTGAATGGAGCCATTCAGTCCATCATGTCTGCACTGGCTGAATAAACCAGTAACCAATTCGAATCCCACATCTGAGTACCTCGTCTATCACCACAAAAGTTACAACGTTTTGGATGCACGCCAGAGATTCTTTTTTAAGTGAGTTGAGGACTGCCAACTCAATCATCAAGTTTCAGTAAATTCCAAATACCCATTACTTACTGGGTGAAAATGCTTTCCTCATGAACCATCTAATCCTTCCATCGATTACCTTAGATCTGCCATCTTCATTATTGACTCAGGGGAAACACGTCTTCCCTGCCGGCTCTACCTTTTATTGTATTATATGTCATATATTATCTTGTAAGCCTTGCAAAGTCACCCTTTAGCTTCCTCTGTTTGAAGGAAAACAACCATGATCTTTCCTCAATCATGGAATTTTTAGACCCTGGCCACATACTTGTAAATTCCTGCTATATTCTCTTGACAACAATCATATACTTCCCATAATGTGGAGACTGCACACAAAGCTCCAGCTGTGGCCTAATCTGTGAATATGTAGTTCTTGCATTACATATTTGCATTTTTATTCAATTGGCTTGCCCATTGAAAGACGGCCCCATAAGCTTTCTTTATCAACCTAGCCCCCTGTTCTGCCACCTTAAGGGACTTGTGGACATTCTTTGCGAGGTGTCTTATTTTATCTGCCCTTCTCAATATCCAGCTACTCATTGTTATGCAGAATTACAGAAGTGTTTCAGGGAAGAATGAGGTCATTCAGCCCATTGTATCTGTACCAATTCTCCAGATGAGCATCATGATCCATTCTGCCTTATCCTGTTTCGTGGGCAGATTGTATCTTCTTAAATAATTATCGAAAGCCCTCTTGTATGCCTCAGTTGAACCTAACTCCACAACACTTCCAGGCTGTGTATTCCAGACTGGCTAATTTGATACCTGAAGTAAGTTTTTCTCTGAATTACTTGTTGCCTGAAATAGGTCTTTCTCACTTTACATTTGTTTCTTTTGCAAATCAATTCAAACCTGTGCCCTCACATTCTTGATTCTTTTCCAAGTGTGGAACAGTTTCTAATCTATCCAACTGCTTCACAATTTTGAACACTTCACTCAGATCTCCTCTAAATGTTTTTCTCTCCAAGGTAAAAAAGCCAATCTCTTCAATCTATCCTCATTATACAAGTTCCTCAACGTGGAACGGTTCTTGTAAATCTCTCCTGCATTTTCTGCATTGTATTCACATCCTTTCTAAAGTGAGTCCTAACAAGCGGCTTATACATGTTCAACATCGCCTTTTTGCTCTTATTTTCTATATTGTCATTAACAAAGCACAGGATGATGTATGCTGTATTAACTTCTCTCTACCTGTCCTGCCACATTCAATGATCTGTGCCTATATACAGCCAGGTTCCTCTGCTCCTGCAACCCCTTCAGGATTATATTTCTTTTGTTATATTTTCTGTCTCATGTTCTTTCGACCAAAATGCATTATCTCACACTTCTTGCATTGAAAGTCATCTACCACCTATCCACCAACTTATTTATATTCTTTTGAAGTTCTACACAGTCCTCTTTATAGGTTGCAGTGCTTCCAAGTCTTGTGCCATTTATAAACTTTGAGATTGTCCCCTGCATGCCAAGATCTAGATCATTAACATATATTAGGAAAAGCAAGGACTGACGTACTGGATCACCACTAAATATTTTCCTCCAAACCAAAAAATACCATTATTCTCTGTTTCCTATCACTCAGTCAATTTTGTATCTATGTTGCTACTGATCCATTTATTACACAAACTACAATTTTTCTCTTAAGTCTATTGTATGGCACTGTATCAAATGCTTTCTGGATGTACACCATATTAACCATGTTGCGCTCATCAATCTTTTCTTGTACATCTTCAAAAAACTCTAACTTTCCCATTTGAAATCCATGCCAACTCTTCCTAATCAACCCATAGACACTCTCTGCTCATTCCTGAAGAAGGGCCAATATTTTCCTCCAAACCAAAAAATACCATTATTCTCTGTTTCCTATCACTCAGTCAATTTTGTATCTATGTTGCTACTGATCCATTTATTACACAAACCACAATTTTTCTCTTTAGTCTATTGTATGGCACTGTATCAAATGCTTTCTGGATGTACACCATATCAACCATGTTGCGCTCATCAATCTTTTCTTGTACATCTTCAAAAAACTCTAATAAGTCATAAAACAAACTTTCCCATTTGAAATCCATGCCGACTCTTCCTAATCAACCCACATTTTTCCATGTCAATATTAATTCTAATCCGAATAATTGTTTCTAGAAGTTTCCCCATCACTGAGAGGTCAATAATTACAGGGGTTATTCTTCCAATTTTTTTTGTACAAGCACATAAGGTTTGCCATTCCCCAACTTTCTGGCACTTTCCCTTAACCTAGGGAAGACTGAAAGATTATAGCCAGTAGCTACATTCTCATGATTATTCAATATCCTTTGATGCATCTCATCTAGTCCTCGTGCCTTGTCAACTTCAATTACCAAGAGCCTATCTAATACTTCTTCCTTATCAGCTTTGAACTCTTCTAGTATTAGTTTCCTCATCTATCATCTAACTGACACTCACCTCTTCATAAAGACAAATGCAAAGAATTCATTCAATCCCTTTGTCATGTATAAATCCCCTTTTATGTCCCTAATTAGCCCTAATTCTCCTTTCCCACTTGTTTACAATTTATATGCCGATTGAAGACTTTGGGATTCCCCTTTGTGTTAGCTGCTCGTATTTTTTCATAATCCCATTTTGCTTTCCTAACATGTTTCTTCATGTCTTCTCTGAAGCTGTTTATTCCTCTTGGTTCTCCATTATATTTTCTCCCTGACCCCTGACACAAGTACATATTTTCTTGATCTTAATTTCTATCTCCCTTGTTATCCAGAGAGCACTGGACTTGTTTGTCTTACCTTACTGTTTTTATAGGGTGTGCATTGGCTGTACTCGAACCATCTTCTCTTTGAAGATGGCCCATTGTTCAGTTAGCTTTTCCCACCAGCTTTTCATTCTAGTCTATCCTGCCCAGCTCTTGTCCCATTGAAATTGGGTCTTCATTATTTGATTGTTTTTGCTCTGGATTGACCATTGTCACTCTCCATCCTCATCTTCATTTTTGCTCCTTTGTAATGTTTATTAGGACTTATTCTGACTGCAGGGGATTTTCACATTCCATTTGTGATTATGGCATTACAGCTTACAGAGCTACACCTCAAAATTCTCACACCAAGATTTTATGCATATTGCAAAGGTCACTGAAACAACAATTAAGCACTATGTCATTTATTATATTAACTCAAGACACAAGACTTTTTATTGTGCAGCATTCAAATACAGAATATAAAACAAACTGTGCTACTAATTGCAAGCTTGCAAATTACCCGAATCATGCTTTTTGTTGGCATGTATAAAGGTTGGGGGACCATGCACATCCCTGCAGATGTACATAAATTCTACCTCATCATGTACAATTTGAATTGGCGTAAATTACTATGAATGTTTAGAAAATTAATTTTGGGATGTGGGAATCATTGGCTGGACTAGCATTTACCACCCATTCCCATTTGTCACTGCGAAGGTAGTGGTGAACTCCTTTTTGAACAATGTTAAAAATCACACAACACCAGGTTATAGTCTAACAGGTTTATTTGGAAACACTGGCTTTCGGAGCGCTGCTCCTTCGTCAGGTGGTTGTGTCTTAGGTGGAGAAAGAAAAGCTGAGAATGGAGACCATTAGTGGGTGAAAATAGGTTCGCTGTGATGAAAGTAGCCCATGTAATGATAGGGCCTGGTGTGAGGGGCTTCGGGTATTGATATGTGAGAAGGTGCTCGAGCTGTAAAACTATTGAACTCAATATTGAGTCTTGAAGGTTGCAGGGTTCCCAAGTAGAAAATGAGGTGCTGTTGTTCTAACTTGTCCTGAGCCTTGCTGGAAAACTACAGCATGATTGAGACAGAGATATAAACATGGGAACATAGTTCAAAGTTTGTGAGAAGATTTGTAGTTCGGGTGCTCGTTGCTGTGGTTCTGTTCGCCGAGCTGGAAGTTTTTGTTGCAAACGTTTCGTCCTAGACCCAATATACCGGCCACTACAGCGGACAGCTGAAACTGACAACCGGAAGCGGCAGGGACAGGCCACTATAAATGCCGGAGGAAACACCACAGAAGCGCTTCACAAGAGGCTCCCAAGCACTGAGGATGTCACCTAGACAGGGGACGAAACGTTTGCAACAAA
>NC_057723.1:21578093-21591830 GCF_004010195.1 Chiloscyllium plagiosum | reverse complement strand
CTTTCATAGTTTAGGACTTGGTCTGTGTGTGTGGCTTTCGTGTGTACCTTTGTGGTGAATTCTCCGTTTGGTGTTCTCTGTACCCTCACTTCTCGGAATGGGAGTTGGTTGTCCTTTTCTTCCTCTCTCGTGTATCGGATTCCTGTGAGTGTGGAGTTGATGATCCGGTGTGTTTTCTCTTTTTCCATGTTTTTAATATTTACAAAGGTGTCATCAACGTATCTGACCCAGCGTTTGGGTTGAATTTGTGGTAAGACTGTTTGTTCTAACCTTTGCATTACTGCCTCTGCTATGAGTCCCGAGATTGGTGATCCCATGGGTGTTCCGTTGATTTGTTCGTATATCTGGTTGTTGGATGTGAAGTGTGTTGTGAGGCACAAGTCCAGTAGTTTAAGTATGCCGCCTTTGTTGATGGGTTCGTCGTCCTGTTGTCTGTTATGTCTGTTCAGCAGGTTGGCTATTGTTTCTCTGGCTAGGGCTTTGTCAATAGAGGTGAACAGTGCCGTTACGTCGAATGAGACCATGGTTTCTTCCTTGTCTATGTGTATATTTCTGATGATGTCCAAGAATTCCTATCTTAGGCTGCAATTATGGTCACCAAAGTCAGCAGAGAAGGAGGAAAGGAAACGGCCAGAGGATTGGGTGTCATTTAGGGTACTTCCAGTATTTACAGTATTATTTCCAACTCAGCTCTCGACAGCTATTTTATTATTTGATTGTTGCCCATTATTAACTGCTATCCTATTCAGGAAAACGGAAAGATATCAACTTAAAACAATTTTATTCAAGCAATTATTGATAAAGTTTACCCCTGCCCTTATCTGACCTGGTGAAAAACTCCATTCCCAATCTAAGCACGTGGGTTCCCACCAGGTCGCATTTTAATCCCATTAATCCTGTTAAGTAGCATTTCTGGATAATTATAAGTTGTTGTTTTAAAGCTTCCTATCTATATTGTGCCTTTAGCATAATGAAACATGCTAAGGCACCTCCAGAAATATTATAAAGTTTGACACTAAACAACAAATAAGAGATATTGTGTCAAATGATGAAAGGTTTGGTAAAAGGAGTCAGCTTGAAGAAGAGAAAAGCAAATTAGAAGAACAGAACCATGTAAGGAGGAAATTCCAGAGCTTGGATACTTGGTTACACGATCATCAATGACAGAGCAATTGTAACTGTGAACATATATGAGAACGGAATTAGTACAGTGCAGAAACAGTATATCAGAGGGTTGTGACATGAAAAGAGGTTGCAAAAATAGGGAGTGCAAGGGCATTTAGGCATCTTGAAATAAGAATGAAAATTTTAATCTCAAGATGGGACCTAGTTCAAAAAGCACAGGAGCGATAAAGAAATAGGATGGTAATTAAACATATATTGTAAAGGTACAGAGCAAGTAGTTTCCAATACATCAGTGATTCCTAACATAAATGCAGCAACTGTCTCTTTTGAGTACTTAAGAGAAATTATGTGTAGATGTGTTTTGTTTTAGTACTTTGTTTTCATACTGTGATAACTCCTAGAAGGTCCATGGAGAATCACTAATTAACGTCGTCATGGACTTCACTGAATATGAGTTCTCCTGGTAACAGGCAATGGCCTGTTTGGAACTCATCACCTGAGCCCTTTACAAAGCAGACTCAGGGATAGGTCTGCAGAACTATCTGTCCCAGACTGAAACGAGTTTATATACGCCACAAGTAGTGGCTCTGTTTTGGTGTTCAGCAATAACAATGTTCCTTTACAACTGGGCTTCCTCAGTTATTACACATACAGTGATATATCTATCTGTTGACAAAATATTTTCACAATTTTCTGATCAAAGGTTCATAATTAGCTTCTTTATTGTTTTGTTAATGGAAGTGGTGCCACCAGCCATAATTATTATATTATTTAACCCACTTTCAAATATTTGAGTTAGAATACAGCAGGCGCAGAAAAATACTGTGTTGCTGTTTGCCTCCAGTGAACGTGGAACATGGCATCAACTATTAGTCTCCACTAGAGATTTACATAAAAACACAGGCTCCAAAATGGACAGATGACTAAAACTAGACAGTGTCAGAAAGAAAAGGAACTATCAGCATGAGAAAGTATCTGCAAATACCATTGTGACTGCTGTGAATATAACAGAACTAAAAACCGAGTCCCGAATGAGTTCCAAGCTGAACTTGCAAAGTGAAACAAAAACCAACAGAAAAGAGGATGTGTATCAAAGAAATGAAAATACAATGAAAAATACATCAAGATTATATTCACCTGGATTGAACCCATTGATTATTCTCAGTCACAGTGTGTACAGTGCAGAAAGATGCTGTTAAACCAAATTCTAAGTCAATATCTTTTACACTGACATTTGACATAAAATGAGTGATACAAAGGTATTTGAATTTCTTCAAATGAGTCTTGTCACATCTTTGGACTAGAACAAAATATTTAAACACAATTTTGGCATTTGAGGCCTCTTGAAACATTATGCATGTTGACCTACAGATGGGCAAGTATAATGCTGATAAACTAAAAGTACCTGTGGTTGCAGATATGGTTGGCTTGGAGAGAAAGCTAGAAGGGCCATTCATTTTGTATCATTTTTAATCAATTCAATGACTTGGAGAGAAAGCTAGAAGGGCCATTCATTTTGTATCATTTTCAGTCATTTCTATGACTTGTTCCATCAATTATATGGCTAATGCAATTCTGACTTAAATAACAAATTGAATAATTAACAACAATAATTTTTTTCTCTGCAATTGGATAAATCCACAGATGTGATAAACATGGCTAATATCTTAGCTCACTTGAGTTATATTCTGAAGGGTCCATGCAAGAAAAATGTGATTTTACAAATCAGAGTTGTTGTGAACATTTAATTCAAAACTCATGTTTTATAACAAAACTTTAAATTTTGGGAATTATAGCTTTAACTGTATGCAAATTGGGGCATCTCATTGAAAGACTGAAAATGCAATTCAGATAAGCCTGGAGTTAATTACAATTAAACTGCTATTTCCAATCATGATTAAAAAATTACTCACCTATCTTAAGATGATATTTGTGCTGGAGATTGCTGAACAGTGTCTCCTGTAATCCAGCTTTCAACTGTCAACCGTCCAGGAATCCAGCATGGAAGAAGATCATCAAACAAGTTATGGCCCCTTTTGCAGTGCTTTGCGCCTTATCCTACAGTTAAGCAGACAGCTATTGTGAAGGGTTACGTATGTAAGTTAGGTGAAGGGATTAGAGTGCCAGGTTTGTGAGGAGATAGGGTGACAAATAGGTGGGGTGGATTGCATATTAGGTGGGTAGGATGTCAAGTGTCAAATGTATAGATGAGTGCCTTGGGTGATCAGGGTGTTGGATTGGGCAGGAGACTTTTGGTTTGCGCTGTGGAGTGTTGGATCAAGCAGTGGGTAGGATTGGGGGTGCCAGGTCAGGTTTAGGTTGGGGGGGGGGTGCTTCGGTTCAATAGTGGAGGTGGGGCTGTGGTAACAGTGCTTCATGTCAGGTCCAGAGGTTCAGGCCAAATGGAATGTCATTAGCAGAAAGTGGGTGGCATATTGAGGGAGGGTGGGCATCAGATCTCATGAGTTAGGTTGGGTCTAGAGGAGTGTGTAGAGTCTCAGAGTTGGGGGTATGGTGGGGTTGAGATTGTTTGGTATCAGGGAATGTTAGGGGGTCAGGAGTTGTACTTGTTGGGTGTTTGCTGGTATGTTGGGAAATTTGTTTAATAGTTACCCAGGAGGTGGTGTGGATTTTTAATCCCTGAACATTTTGAAGGCAACAGTTAAGTTTAACTGAGTAAGAACCCTCCAAATTCTCTGACTTTAAGAGATTTTCAGAGCATTCCAGATACAGAGCAATGGCCTGTCAGAATTGTTAATTTCCTGAGTAAGTCCCATGGTGTCTGTTGTATTGAGGCTTCCACATGGTCCCCCTACATTCGACAGTGCTCCAAAGGCTCCCTGAACATTTGAACATCTGGGCCACTTTGCTGAACCGATGTGACTTTTTTTGAGAAGTGGAAGAGGAGGAGGAACTTCCAAGGAAGTACCATTGGGATTTGAAACGTTAACTCTGTTGTTCTTTTCACAGATTCTGCCAGACATGCTGAAATTTGCCAAGAACGTTCTGTTTTCATTTCAGAGCTTCAGTGTTTTTCTTTTATTTCACTGGAATGTGCATTATTGGATGAGAATGATTTTCTCAACTTGTTATGTCGTGACAATTAGTGGGGGATTTTTTTTTGCAGAATTGCAAAACCATTCTTTTAGAAATTTTCACACCATTTTTATTGCTCACCATATATAGAATCCATCAAGTGGTAAGGCCAAATATTCATGCTTTCTTCTGACTTTCTCTGGATAGTTTTCATAGAAATTTAATTACACTTATTGTCGGTTGACACTGAACCATTGTTATCAAAGCAACATCTGTATATCAGGCATTACATCAGCCTTCACGATAACTGGGGCTCTTAAATGGTTAACGAGCTGGTGTGGGAAATGTTCAATCTGATTGCACTTAAGCATCACAACTACTGCACTGTATCTACATTGTTGTCCTCTTCAAGTTTCCCCTTGCATGTAGTATTCAGCATCTCTACATCAACATGTAAGGCCAGCAAGATGCCGAATGTCATTTGTCCCTGTCTTTCCAAAATTATCCAAAATGAGGTGCATAGCGGTGACAGTTTGTATGAACTAACATGTTGAAAATGTGCTTCATCTCTGAATGAGAACTTATAGTATCAGGATCTAGACTGTGAAATCAGTCAATGCCAATCGCACAAAATGTGATCACAGCATATTGGCAGCTTTTTAAAAACTGAGTCCAGTTTTCTTTTCTATTCAATTTGACTTAAACTGGGTTGCAGACACTATCAGTCTATTTATCCTTATTGACATTGACCAGTTTCACCCTTCTGCCCCACCAACTCATCCCCATCCCCCAGGCCCTCAGAACAGTATAATAAACTCTAAATTTATCATTTAAAAAGTAATTTTAACTCATGTCAGAGTAAGGATGCACATGTTGTATACCTCTTGTAAAAACATTGCATCTCAAGTTCGATATCTTTAACAGTTATCTTCTAGTAACCATGACTACACAATAATATGTCAGAGGTCTAGTTCTATCAATGCAAACTCACCTGCAGCACTTCAACTCTATAAACTTGTTAAAAATTCATTTTCCTCTTGAAATATGAAAAACGCATTTTCCTTATATTGTCAGACAGACTTCACCCATGAACTGCTAGTTCATTCAATAACAAGGGCCCTGCTCACTGATATCAAAATAACCAATTCTTCAAAAAAAATCTAAAATTTTAAATTTCAAACTTGGAACCAAAGTATATTATGTTGTAGATTGGTAACTGGAGGCTGACTTCATTAGACTATTTAAAGGCACTCACCTGCAATATATTGCACTGTTGCCAAATGTTTGTCTGGAGGACATTGGGGGTCTGGTGTGGTCAGGCATTGGCAAGGAGGAAGTAGGGGAGGAGTGAAGTCGTTTGGTGCAATTTACCATTCAGGAAGCCCGGAGGAATGTTTGGTATTCATTTCCCAATTAAATTGAGAGGCTGGCTGGCTGACAGAGGGGCAGCCCTACAACCAGAATGACAGCTGAAAACACAGACCAGACAGGGGTATGCCATGGATCAATAGGGCACCTCAGTGGGGTACTGGAAGAGTTCTGGGGCACTGGAGAGATGAGGACAGAAAGAGAGAAGATCATAGAGCCCTTGGAAGAGATACGTGAGGTATAATTTATGAGGAATGAGGGAGAACAGTGAAGAGGCTGATCGACTTAGTGAAAGGTGACGTGATGAGGAATACTCCTGCACCACAGAGCCTACAATGAATGTAGGAAAGACATTTTATTGTTACGTCCAAAAGTGTTCACTTCCTTTTACAAATTTGGGTATACAGGTTGTTCTGCTATAACGCTCATTTTGTTGATGCAAATTGGCGTGATTGGTGGATAGGAGACGCTGTTTCTAAATCATGAACTTTTACAATGTGTGTTGGCTATAACGCGATTACCTTGCCAACACTTTGAGTGTTACTTGTATTGTACGATTATTATATAGGAAGGCAACTATCACACTATAGAAGAAATGACTGTAGATGGAAGACAGAAAAGTATGAGGCATGTAGCCTCATTAACAAATTTACCTAAGGATAGATATCCATTCCCAAGTCTGTTCAAACCAGGAGTAAGTAGTTTCAGGAATATGGGATGGATTTGATTTTCTTTTGCTTTAGCAATCCATTTAATGGAAACCAATTTTTTTTGAGGTAAAATTGTCACCATTGTGTTTTGAGTGGAATATCTTATTAATCTGTTAAATTGAAATCCATGACTAAATTGGATATTCCCGGATGGATTAGTTAGATAACACTGGCTGTATCCAGAAACAAGGCTAAAGCCAACTTAATAACAAAAATTAATGCATACTATGAGAAAGCATACTGCATCAAGCATTGTACAATGCAAAGGATAATGAGGTTCAGTAGTTCATGTTATAGCAAAATAATGTTCTGCCAAAAAATAAATAACATTGTGTGCCAGCTTGAGATACCTTGCATCCAAATTGATTTTAATAGCACGTTTGATGTGGGGGAGAGACAGAAAACAGTATCAGTTCTGCTTAATAAAATATTGTCCACTGCATAATAATTGTCCTAATTGGTAGGTTAGTCTATTGATGAAATCAATTAAAGTTGTTCTTTTAAAATGACATAGACTTTGCCAAATTGCAGTTCCCACAGGATGTTTCAGGTCATTATTACCAGCAACATAACAATTTAATGGGGAATATATGGTAATGTTACTCTGCAGAGAATAATCCAGCAAAAAATAACTGGGAATGATTTCAAAGTAAAGTACCCTGTACCTGGTACATGGAGTTACTCTCTTTTCAAACATAGATGTAACAGCACAGTTTTAAAATCAGCTATGGTCCAGTGTTTAGCATTCTCACACCAAGTCATGAATTTGTCCAAGACTTAATCGAAAGAATCTAGTCTGACACTTCAGTGCAGTGTTGAGGGAATTTGCTCTGTTAGACAAGATATTAAGCTGAGACTTCATCTGCCCTCTTAGGTGGATGCAAAACATCTTGTGGCTCAATTTCAAAAATATATTTCTGGTGTCTTGGCCAATATTTATCTTGCTATTAACATCTCAGAAACAGTTTGTCACTTTACTGTTTGTGTGAGATAGCTGTGTGCAAATTGGCAACTCTATTTCCTATGTTAACAGTGCCTATACTTCAGGAAGTATTTCATTTGTTGTAATGGCCATTGACTTCATAGAATCCCTATAGTGTGATAGCTGGCCATTTAGCCCATTGAGTCCACATGCCCCTCTGAACAGCATCTCACCGCTATCCCTGAAACCCTGCACTTCCCATATCTAATCCAAATAGCCTGCAAATCTTGAACACTATGGGCAATTTAGGATGGCCAATTCACCTAACCTGCACACCATTGGACTATGGGAGGAAACTGGAGGAAACCCACACAGACACAGGGAGAATGTGCAAACTCCATACAGTCAGTCACCCGTGTGTGGCATCAAATCTGTGTCCCTGGTGCTATGAGGCAGCAGTGCTAACCACTGAGCCGCCATGACTCTTTTCTGGGTGGTTGCAAAAGACATTATTTTTCATTTTTTCAGTCTCTCAACAATTAACCAGCTGAAACTATTCTGGATATAGTCAACTCAACGAAGAATACAGTAAAGGTCCAGGAAGAGAAACTATTAGCTTTAAGGGACTCTCAATCAATTCTATGTTTGTGAAAGTTGCAGCGCAAAAGAGTACAAACATCTCCATTAGAACTTCATTCACGATAACACCAGCAATTCCTTATATAGACAATGATAACAGATACTAATGTAATATTGAGTTCTTGTTTTTAAATTATCTTTTGAAATATGGGCATTACTGATCGGGCTATACTTATTACTTTTGACAAGGTGATGATCAACTGTCTTCTTGAAACATTGCAATCCACATAATGACAATACTCCCACATTGTCATAATTTTGAGCTACAGCAGATAGTACACACTGTGCATTCAGGACAGCTGCAGTGTATCATGTTGTTGATAATGCACACTGCAGCTGTATTGCCCGGCTGGTCAAGGGATGTTGATGTCTTGACTTAACAGAGCATTCCTTGCTCTTCGTGAAGTCTACACTTGCAGATATGATACAAGTCTCCAAACATCAATTTCTGTCCTTCCAGTAATCTTTATTCATGAATATTTTCAGTGAGAACAAATACACCATTTAGTTCCTAGTGGCCATAGCCTCAAAGTGAGAAATAGAGGAGGAATTTCTTCCCCCAAAGGGTTGTGAATCTGTGGAATTTTCTACCCAATGAAGCAGTTGAGGTTACCTCATTGAATGTTTTTAAGACAAAGATAGAGTTATGATGAGTGCCAGGTAAGAGGAGCTGAGTCTATGAAAAGATCAGCCTTGATGTTAATGAATGGCACAGCAGGCTCAAAGGACCAGATGGCCTACTCCTGCTCCCATTTCTTATGTTCTTATGGTTTTTAAGTTCCAAGGTATAACACAATCAACTCTAGTCCAAATGAAAAGTCATCAATCCAAAATCTTACTTCTATCTTCTCATTCCATTTTGTCTTTCCATTGCAGCTCAACTGAGCACTTCCAACATTTTCTATTTTTATTCCAATCCTGTCTTTACCAGATGTCCAGTGTTTGTACTCACAGTAGTGAAGTCAGGCTGTTGGTTTTCCCATCTATCTTCTAGAATCTTCTCAAGTTAGGTAGCACATCATGGATAGAGGATCATTCCTGTTAAATTCTTGCTTTTATTGGTTGTTCACTAAATAGACAAACCATAAACATCATCAAAACCTAACAATATATTTTGATCTTATACTGTTCAGATGTTAGTGATGAATGATTATGAAGTGATTACTGACTGTTTTTGTGTAAACTTTGGTCACTTGCCTCTGTAAAATAATGTTTTCTGCTTCCATTTTATTGACTGAATATTTTTATATTATGGAAACTTTATTAAACCTGACAATCTATCAACATAAAAGGTTGAATTTGTGAACAATCTGGCATCTCCTAAACTATGACTTTATCTGCCAATGTCAATTAGCTCATTTGCACAAGGCCCAATACTTATCCCAGTGATGCCATCAGCACATGTAACTTTTTAATTCGTGGCCTAGCGTGAAGTCAATAAGACTAGCAACAGTTATAGAATCACCCAATTATCATCTTCATTGATTTACACTCAACCACTTAGTTGAGAACCTATTTGCTTGCCTTTAAGTAAGCACACAACAAAAGCTTGCATTTACTATAGCAGTTTAGGTAGATGTACAACTATGTCATCAGACACAAGTGGGCACAGAGTCCAAGATGAGATATTCATTAAAATTGATGACCGATTGTTTTAAGAGTAACTCAAGTAGAGGGGCAAAAGATTTTAGACAGGGAATTTCTAAGTGTGAACTCTGCTGGAATGTAAAATAGGCCTAGCTTGCAGGCAGAGACCATGGGAAAGTGGACATTCTGGAAGGAAATGTGGAAAAGGACAGTATAATTGTTGATTCATTAGGGATGTCTGAGGGCGCAGTAGTACAATGGGTTAGTAGTTCAGGGACATGGCTGACCTTTATGTAACCTTCAAAGAATTCAAAGTTGTACAGTGAATTTTGTGCTTATCAGAGGGGATTCAAGTCTTAGACAGTGATAGGACAGTGTACAGGAATGGTAATAGATTGCGTAGAGACATAATAGAGATGCAAAGTACATGAAAGGGAAGAATGGAAGAAAGAAAGTCTTAAGGGACAAGGAGATTGGAGAAGGTGTTCAAACACGTGTTGTACTGGAAGGAATTCAGTACAAGTATGCAGAGAACCACATTTTAATCATAAATTAAGGATATAGAGGAGATGATATTTACAAATCCAAACTTACATTTTGAGGTTATATGCTGAAATGTATCTGAATCGTTGATGGTGGGAAATCCACATGTTGCACTGATGAACCTATGTATGTATTTTGAGACTTTTAGAAATGGAATGAATTCAGGAGCTCTTTTCTGAGCACAGTATCGGAGGTAATATTACTGGATCTTGTTTAGTGGAAACAGAGGACAGAGGAGGAATTGTCCAATAGAGGTGTGGCGCAGTTGACATTACAAACATTAAAATGAGTAACACTGGAAATGAACTCCAAGAATCAAGAACGGTGAAATCTGAGTCAGAGAATGTAAAAGGTAAATCTAAGGTGATCAGTATGGATGTGAGAGTTGGTCTGAAGTTTGGTTGAAAGGAGATGAAGGATACACAAGGTGGAGGGCAGTAGTATAACCAATGAATCATACCAGAAGACGAGTCTGAGACAATAGCAAGCGCACTGGAAAGCAGCTCATTCAACATCAAAGGACCAGAAAAAGAGCAAGATAGAGATCAGCAGTGCTATGAACCAGGCCAGACCCCTCAAGAAAGTAGCCCAAACGCTAACTTTGCTCGTTGTTTTAAGCAGGGGTAGAGTAGATATTCCAGGAGTGATGCAGCTGGTCAAACCACTTAGTTTTAAACAAAACAGAATTTATTTACAAGATTACCGAATGAAACACAAACAACAGAAAACAGAATACGAATAACTTATCCTATCTGAAAACCCAACAGATCATCCCAACTTAATGATGCTACTCCAAATACTTGCAACAATCCCCATAAACACCCCTTGGCACAAAAGGTAAAATCAAACACAAGTTCTTACAGGATAGAAGTTATAGAGAGAGTTTTGGCCTGGACCTGTTTCTGGGTCCAGTAGCTTTCTCACTACTGGCTAAAAAGGAACCAAACTGGAGAAAGCAGAGCTGGGAGAACTGGCCACATCCCTTTCATTGTACAAGTGTTTTTTCAGACCTGAAAGCCTCTGCTTGAGGCAGTATCAGATAACTAAAACCCTTCGGCCTCCAGACTTTTCAGAGTCTGCGTCTTTTACAACCTCTTTGAAAAAAAACAAGGACAGCATAACCTTGTTAAAGGAGCAGGTTCATCACAGCAGGAAGGGATTAAAATGAACTTAGTGTCAAGTAAAAGTTTCCAGCAGCGAAGTGGAAAACTGAGTCTGCTGAAGCAGATTAAATATTGCAAAAATACATTCCATCAGATTATATAGACTCAGGCTAATAAAAAACTAAATTAATAGCGCTCATGATTCTTTACAATTGCTTAAGTTTTAGTAGGGTCCAGTTCGATTTTGTCTTTTACGATTATCCGGATCACTGTCTTTTACAAAATCCCAACCTGAATTTACACAAAAAGTCAACTCAAAATACAGAGGCCAAAGTTGTCCTCTTGAAACTTTCTTCCAAACTGCATCAATGCATGACTTGTTGTCAGTTCTGTTCAAAAAATCAAATGGATAGTTAACTACTAGTTGCTGAATTAGTCATTTTGAGATATCCACTGGGACATACTTTGGCACAACAGCACTAATTCTCCAAGCTTCCTGCACTCTCAGCAGCCAGCTTTGTAATTTTTGTGAGACATCCGTCTTTGTTAATAGTTGCCTCTGGCTGCACACTTTTGTGATACCAAAATACAAAATAAACCCGAAACTACAACATTAACAGAAAAGTGGTTCCTGAGCACCATCAGCAACTAGTATATGTATGTGATAGATTTATATTGTTGCTGTTGTTATTTCCTTTCGCTATCAAAGATGGCCTTTCCTGTTATGTACCGAGTTGTGCACTTTAACTGGCCGATGCAGATCAACTAAGTCATAAATTTGTCCAAGACCTGCATAGCCTTTCATAATATGGAAAAGGATAAGATGTCTGATTTTATTGGGACTGTCCAGTCTTTCTAACATGTCTTCTGTCCATTGCTGTCTGTGTTCACTGCTGTTTGAAGGAAGCAACACCACTGTGTGAAATTAAACGCCAAATGGCTCATTCTTCTCTATTTTCTCCCTGTCTTTAGTGGACAAATTACATTTGCTGACATTCACTGAGAAGGAGTCCTTGGATTCTAATCTTCACCAAACTCATAGTCATGATATGAGATATAAACTCTGTCTGAACCAGGCCCTGATGTGAGTGCTTCAATTATAGACAGTTCCACCCCTTTGCATTCCCTCAGTGTTGATCTTTTATTCCCTCCAGGTTGACATGCATGATGTTCCAAATAAATCTCACATAGAATCCTTATAGGTGGAAGCAGGCCATTTGGCCCATGAAGTCCACAACAACCCTCCGAAGGCCATCATACCCAGACATACGCTCCTACCCCATGAAGCCTGCATTTCCCATGGCTAACCCACCTAGCCTGTAAATCTCTGGACACTATGGGCAACTTAAGCATGCCCGATCCACCTAACCTACCTATCTTTGGACAGTGGGAGGGAATCGAAGGAAATCCACACAAATGAGGGGGAGAATGTGCAAACTCCATACAGACAGTTGCCTGGGGATAGAATTGAACCAGATCCCTGGCACTGTGAGGCAGCAGTGCTAACCACTGAGCCACCATGGTGCCACATGAAACTTATGGATCAATTATGATCTCTGCAGTAGGTATTTTAGGTTTCACAGGCTTAAAGGGAGCTAGATTTTTTACCACAACTTTGTCCTAAGCTCCTCAGGTAGTGTACTAGCACCTTTCACAACTTGTCAGAAAATGGCGCAGTCCATGTTCAAATGCAGCATGACCCGGACATTATTTAAACCAAATATGCACATCAACTGTAGACCTGCATAGCCTTTCATCATGTGAAAAGGAAAAGATGTCTGATTTTATTGGGACTGCTGGAAAAACTCAACAAGTTGGGCAGTATCTGTGGGAAGAAAGTAAAGTTAACTTTTTGAGTCCAGTGACTCTTCATCAGAACAAACAATATCCAAGGTTGGTCTGACAAGTGGCAAATAGAATTCATGCCATGCAAGAGAGAGTCTAACAATTGCCTTTGGACATTTAGTGGCAATACTATCGTTGAATTCCGTGCTATCAGTATTGTGGGGATTACCATTGACAGGAGAGATCGAGAGAATCCTCAAAAGAGTATAAAGGCAGTAGGAGTATACTTAAGAAGGAAATCAGGAGGGCAAAAAGAGGACATGAGATATCTTTGATGAATAGAGTTAAGGAGAATCCAAAGGATTTTTACAAATACATAAAGGCCAAAAGGCTAACAAGGGACAGAATAGGGCCCCTCAAAGATCAACAAGGCAGTCTTTGTGTGGAGCAGCAGGAGATGGGGGAGATACTAAATGAGTATTTTGCATCAGTGTTTACTATGGAAAAGGACATGGAAAATATAGAATATAGGTAAATAGATGGTGATATCTTGAAAAATGTCCATATTACAGAGGAGGAGGTGCTGGATGTCTTGAAATGCATAAAAGTGGATAAATACTCAGGACCTGATCAGTTGTACCCTAGAACTCTGTGGGAAACTAGGGAAGTGATTGCTGGGCCTCTTACTGAGATATTTGTATCATTGATAGTCATTGATAGTCATAGATAGACTGGACCGTCGCCTCCGCCTCCGAGCTTACTTTCACAATCAGGACCCCCGCCCACCTTCCGAGGACCCCTTCGCCCACCTCCAACACACTGCATCCACCTGGACACCCCGCGCTGGCCTATTACCTGCCCTCGACCTCTTCATTTCCAACTGCCGCCGGGACATTAACCGCCTCAACCTGTCTACCCC
>NC_057723.1:21518093-21577558 GCF_004010195.1 Chiloscyllium plagiosum | reverse complement strand
CTTTCAATTTCCACTGTTACATTTATTATGCATCGTCACAGTATCCTACCTGAATGGACTCTCTTCCATTCTCTTAGCTTACCTCCCGATCGCATCTGCTCTAATGATGAGGCATATAGCGGGAGGTACCGGGGGAAAGGCGGTGCGTTATGCTCAGGAAAGTTTTGTTTTGGCAGTGAAGATTCCTGGCACCGTCAATGACAGGGCTCTCAGCAGGACCTTTACTTAAAACGATGAAAGGTTCACTGTTGTACTGAACTGAAAACCCAGTAGTCCTTGCATCTGCAAGTTCGTAAGGAAGCATAATCATCAGCCACAGGGTGGAATATAGGAGGAAGGAAGTATTGTTGCAGACTCTAAAGAAAGATATGGTTAGTCCACAGTCTGCGCGGGTCCAATCGCTACAAAATCGGCAGGGAACAATTGCACTGCAGAGATTGCAGAGAGGTTTCACGGGATGTTCCCTGAAGTGAGAGGTCTCAGCAAAAAGTTAACTTTTGTTTGGGGTCTGTGGAGCAGAAGAGGCTAAGGGGGCAATTGATGCAGACATAATGGTGAGTGATATAGACTGGGCCGATTGTGATAAATACTTCCGCGATGTAGGCATGTCTTAGACCAATTGAATTAAGGTTAAAGTGAAAAATGAAGCATTTCGCGAGGATCTGATGGAAAAGCAAATTACCCAGGGGATGGGTCAAATATGGAACATGTTGCCTGAGAGGGTAGCTTATCTCTCCATGCTTCAGGCTCTCTGCCTTTATTCCTGATGAAGGGCTTTTGCCCGAAACGTCGATTTTGCCTGTCCTCGGATGCTGCCTGAATTGCTGTGCTCTTCCAGCACCACTGATCCAGATTCTTAACAACCCTGTCAACCTGGGTGGCAACTTTCAAGGATCTGTGTACCTGGACACCGAGATCTCTCTGCTCATCTACACTACCAAGAATCTTACCATTAGCCCAGTACTTTGCATTCCGGTTACTCAGACCAAAGTGAATCACCTCATACTTGTCTGCATTAAACTCCATTTGCCACCTCTCAGCCCAGCTCTGTTAGAAGATTGGACAACCTATAGAAAGCTTCAAAGAATTACTAAAAAAAAGGGAAATATTAAGAGTACAAGACAAAGCTAGATAGAATGATAAAAACAGAAAGCGTTAAAATGAGTGGTTTTCCTACAGTAAGAAACCGTCAATAACTATTATTTGAAGACGCCGGTGTTGGACTGGGGTGTACAAAGGTAGAAATCACACAGCACCATGTTATAGTCCAACAGGTTTATTTGGAAGCACTAGCTTTCGGAGCGCTGCTCCTTCGTCAGGTGATTGTGTGAAAGAGCAGTGCTCCGGAAGCTAGTGTTTCCAAATAAACCTGTTGGACTATAACCTGGTGTTGTGTGGTCAATAACTATGGTCATCATTAATTATATAATTGCTGTATGAGATTCACAGCTCTACCAGGACATCTGTGTTTGGCAAAGCATTTCCCAAGGTCTATTTATTGTGTCAAAAGGCCTTCATTAGGCCAACAAAGATGCAGTAATATCCCAGCCATTATTTGAAGTATTTCTCTTGCATTTCCTCAACAGTAAATTTTATCTGCAGATCCTTCAGTTTTTCCTGAACCCACTTTCACTTTCTGACACATTGAAAATCAGTCTGTTGAGCAGGATTTCTGTTAGAATCTTACTTTATCACAAGCAGAACAATTCCTTTCTGGTTATTACACACAGAGTTTTGGCCTTTTCCTTTGTGCAAATTAGTAGTTTTGACATCCTTAAACTCCTGGGGAATGGCTTGTTGATCCCACATTCTGTGATTTTTTCATGTGATTTTGATGGCTCACTGAGATAATGCAGATTTGTTAAGTTCCCTTGGGATGCTGTGTGTTTCTGGAGCTTTCCTTAATGGTAGGAATCTGATAACTCTGTAAACATTAATAACAGAGTACTTCCAGTCCAAGGTATTACACTGTGCCTGTCTGGGAGCTTGTCTTTAGCTGCTCAACTATGGCAATTAGACACACCCTTAAAGTGTTCAGCTCTTTGATAAAATTGTTCTGTTCATCAGTATAGGTATCCCCTCAGTGCTGAGAACATGCACAATCTTCACTGCTTTATTGAAATTCCATGTATTGTGCTGATCAATGTGAACTTGAGTCTTTCCAGCTAATTTGGCCACCCTGCATCTTGCATCCTACACAGCTCCTGTTACAAGCTCCTATCACTGTCTGGAGTGAGTTCTTGGCAACTGATGTATTGCTGTTTCCCAGCCGTGCTGCATGTGCCATAGTTTTCTCTTGTGGCTATTTCTTAATTTAATCATTGTTTTTGTTGAACAAATCTTGATGCTTTCTTTTCTGTGTTCCAAAGTCATCATTGACCACTTCCAGAACAGTTCATTTGAGGATTGACTGTGTCACTTCAACATCATCACTTAGATTTCCCAGAAGAATAGCCATTCCTGAATTCTGGATTATTTGCAGCGCACTGCAGATTTTAGTTACATTTAATCTTCTTGGGGGTGGTGGGGGGTGGGGTTGGTTAGTGCATGTTGGTCTTCTTTTCAATGACACAACAAAGGTTTATTTTGGCATGTTGCATCTTGTTGTCTGTAGGTCACTCACTTCTTGCATAACCCTGGTGAACATAACATCTTTTATATTGCTATGCTGGAGGATGATGTGATCCATCTGTTTTCAGTATTTAGATCTGGCGTATGTACAAGTGCTTTTGCAGTTTGCCTTTTGTCTCCAGATGGTGTTGGTACCTGACATACTCCAGTGGATACAAAAAATTAGAAGAAGCATTCCGTTGTCGCATTTGCAACATTTCCCAGGATATTTTCCCAAGCCTGAGAATCAACTCATCCCCTTGGGTCAAAGTTTCCCATCATAAAGAGATTATCCTACTATGGAGCATTTGCAATAACTCTATTTAGATCCCTATAGAATTTGTCCTTGATCTCCTCAGGACTGGTCATTATTGGAGTTTATGCACTGATGATTGCCACAAAATTGTTGTTAGGCGGAAAGTCACAAGGTAATCCTTTGTGACCCCAGGTAGACTACCTGGACTTTTCCACATTGGACTTGATAGCACAATGAACACCCACCCCTCACTCTTTCGCCTGCCTATTCAGAAGAATATGTAACTGGTGAATGCTTTGGTAGCTTAAAGGATTTATTTTAATGTAGCACTGTCAATGTTGTATCACAATAGCTTCCACCAATCAGAGTTTTACTCTGGAATTAGAAGATGTTGGCTTTATCAAGAAGAGGCACATCATAAGAAGCTAAGTAGAATTCCCATTCTTTTTCTGTTTGTCTTAGCTACAATAGTGCATTGGTAAATAATAAAAGACTGCATTTTGAGCTAAAATGGGATATATGTCAAAGAATTGTCAAGGTGCCCACGCAAGAAATTCCATGTTTAACTATACTGGAGATGGATTACATTTGGCTAACTCCTTCCTCGTAGACTTGCACATCTGCTCCTTGTGACTTGAACCAGTGGAAGTGCCTGAAGATGTGGTCAGTTGTAGTGAATGCTTTGCAGCACCTTCTGTACCAATACTGACAAATTTACAGTCACCCACAGACTTGTGCTGTGGCGTTTTCAGTAGCACTAACTGAATTTCATTACCATGTATCTGTCAAGGCAGGTTTTGTTTGCACTTGAAAAAGGATAACTGGAGATATATGTTGTCCCTTTTATGTGGACACAAGCATGCATGCCCCTTTGACTTGGTTTACTCTGAGAACTGATACAATTTATAGGGTTTGCTGCTGCCATGAACAAGCAGATATATGGAGCTATGGGTGAGAGTTGGGAGAATGTCAAGAGACCATGCAGTTATCATTCATCCATGGAGTAGGAAGTAGCTGATTTGACAAAAGGAGCCGTCTCTGACAAGCAACCCTGATATGCAGAGCAGGTCAGGCAGCATCCGAGGAGCAGGAAAATTGATGTTTCGGGCAAAAGCCCTTCATCAGGAATGGCCTTCATTCCTGATGAAGGGCTTTTGCCCAAAACGTCAATTTTCCTGCTCCTTAGGTGCTGCCTGATCTTCAGTGCTTTTCCAGCACCACTCTGATCTTGACTCTAATCTGCAGTACCCACATCTACCAAGTATCCCTGATATGTCTACAAATATTTTCTTTCCATACATTTTGGATGTAGAATACTTTAAGTCTTTTTAATGCAACATTTTAGAAAATTAATATTGTGCATTATCTAAGTCTGTGAATTTTCTCTGCTAGTCAACCTACTTTAAACAATAAAATTTTGGCATTGAATTTATGATTAGTAACATTATCTTCACTACAGTGAAGAGAAAGTTCTCATGGGAAAGAATCCTTAGTAAAATATTTGATAATGGCATTATTCATTCAATCTCAGCTTGTGTTTATGGAGATGTTATGGATTGTAAACATCATAATTTATGAATACATTAAAGATACTGTTGTTTGACATAACTTTAACAGTGACATTGGGGTTCAAGTCCCATCTTGCTTTCGTAAATCACAATTCCTGGTACTTTGTTCTAGTAGTTCAAATGAGATGTAATGGTCCAGGGCATGATTCAAAGAATAGTAGGGAATTGTGTCCCTGAAAATAAAGGGTTAATAAACTGAACATGAGCTCAGAGCAATGCTTGTCCTGTGAAAAGAACATAAGGACCAGAAACAGGAGTGGGCCATCTGGCCCTTCGAGCCTGCTCCACCATTCAATAAGATCATGGCTGGACTCAGCTCCAATTACCCACCCTCAAACCATAATCCTTAATTCCTTTATTGGTCAAAGAATTATCTATCTTAGTTTTAAAAATATTCAATGAGGATGCCTCAACTACTTCACTGGGCAGAGCCTTCCATAGATTCTTTGGGTGAAGAAGTTTGTCTTCAATTCAGTTCTAACTCTGCTCCCCTAATTTTGAGGCTATGCTTTCTCATTCTAGTTTCATCTGCTTCCATTTTCCCTTCATAATTGTATATGTTTCTAAAAGATCCTCCTCATTCTTCTAAATTCCAATGAGTCTGTCCTCAAAAGCCAACTATCTCAACTCCGGAATCAGCCTAGTGAATCTCCTCTGCATCTCCTCCAGTGCCAGTACATCCTTTCTCAAGTAAGGAGATCAAAATTGCATGCAGTACTCCACATGTGGCCTCATTAACACCCTATACAACTGCAACATAACCTCCCTGCTTTTAAAGTCAATCCCTTTAGCAATGAAGGACAAAATTCTATTTGCCTTCTTAATTACCTGTTGTACCTGCAGACCAACCTTTTGTGATTCATGCACAAGGCCACCCAGGTCCCCCTGCACAGCAGTAGGCTACAATTTTTACGACTTAAGTAATTGTCCTTTTTACTCTTATTCCTACCAAAATGGATGACCTCACATTTATTAACTTGGATTCCATCTGCCACACCTTTACTCACTCACTTAAACTATCTATATCCCTCTGAAAACTTTCAGAATCCTCTGCACACTTTGATCTATCACTCATCTTAGTGTCATCCACAAACTTTGACACACTGCACATTATCCCCAACTGCTAGTTAACCAATCATCTATCCATACATTGCCCGTAACACCTGTAAAGTGCACTTTTACCTTATGCAACAGCCTTTTGTGCAGCACCTTGTCGAAGGCCTTTTGGAAATCTAGATACACCACATCTACTGGGTCCTGGTTGTCCACCGTGCTTGTAATGTATTCATAGAATTCCTGTAAATTAGTTAAGCATGACTTGCCTTTCATGAATCTATGCCGTGTATGCCCAATGGGACAATTTCTATCTAGATGTCTTGTTGTTTCTTCCTTGATGATTGATTCAAGTATTTTCCCCACTACAGATGTTAAGCTAACTGGTCTATAATTCCGCATCTTTTGTCTATCTCCTTTTTCAAACAGTGGTGACACATTTGCTGTTTTCCAATCTGCTGGAACTGCCCCAGAGTCCAGTGAATTTTGGAAAATTACCCTGAACACATTAGCTATTTCTCCCGCCATCTCTTTCAGTACCCTTTGGTCTTTTCCAGGTGTGATATGTGATAAATTGAAGAGGAAGAACATTCTTTCCTCAACCACAATAACCCCAAACCAAATCAGTGTTCATTAATTACGTTTATATTTGATGCTATGAACAAATTGGCTACATCCACTCAGTATGCAACTCTTTGAGACATTTCTAAAGGTCATGCAAAGGCACAAGATTCTTGCTAGTTCTGTACTTTTTCTTGCTGTCATGATCACCACAAAGTAGCCCCAAGAACCTATCTACTCTTGTATCTAGCTGCCTTTTAGATTTTCAGCGCTTCATTTTGAGAATAATCAGCTTCACTGCTTTATGGTTTAAACAAGCTAAAAGATTAATTTATAGCACTACTGTTGCTGAAAGTTACCTCAATGAAAAGTGGTAAAATTATTAGCTAAAATGCATGTACAAAATAAGTAAGAATAATTATTACATGATGAAGATAAAAGCGAGATCAGTTTCTAATATCATTGCAGACCTGGCTTATTTGAAGATTCTCTTTCTGAAGTGAAGGGTTTGAAACCTGAAGAGATTCAACAAGTGCAATGGCCTCTGTCTTTAGATGAACTCATTGAGCAGGCCAGCTTCAGGGAACAAATCAAAACCCCTTTCCTTGCTGATTCTGCTGGTATGACAATTGAAACCTGCTTGGATTCCTTTACAGCCGAACAGAGCACCTGGGTACTTTCCTCTGCAACTTGTGGTGTCAGAGAGAAAACCTTATTACTGCGTGGTGTTCACAGTTACTTCAGCTGATGTCTTCACGGGTTCTCCTGATATCTCTGCACAAAATGACTGTTCCTAGCTAAATATTTACTCAATTCAAAACTTACAAATAGCTGCTACTCAATCTATTGAAATTTGCTTCCATACATGACATTGTTGCAAACCTGGGCTGCAACAATTTCCTATCCATTGTCTTTTAGCTGAAGTAATTAATTAATTTATTAACTGTCTCAGCCATGAATGTGATTAATTGCCATTCTTTGAGGTTTTTGTGGGATTGGAAGGGCTAATGTCACTGAATTACTGTTTGCTCTTGAATATGTTCATTGAACTTCAAACGTCTCTCGTGATTCTTCGCGAGATAAGTACAGACTTGTTCCAAGTGCAATTGAATCCACAAGAAAAGTCAGGCGAAATGTGGGAAATATGTTTAAAAGCTCTTTGGTCAATTCTTAAAGGGAGGTTACAATAAATTACATAAACTACAGGTATCTGGTTGTGTATCTGTTTTTTTCCTATTAGTTCTCAATGAACATCTTTCCGATTCTGACTTTTAAATTCCATTTTAAACGGTTACATCATAATTTTTCTCAAGGGTCATGGTGGCACAGTGGTTAGCACTGCTGCCTCACGGCGCCAGAAACCCGGGTTCATTTCCCGCCTCGGGCAACTCTGTGGAGTTTGCACATTCTCCCCGTGTCTGCGTAGGTTTCCTCCGGGTGCTCCGGTTTCCTCCCACAGTCCAAAGATGTGCAGGTCAGGTGAATTGGCCATGCTAAATTGCCTGTAGTGTTAGGTGAAGGGGTAAATGTTGGGGAATGGGTCTGGGTGGGTTGTTCTTCAGAGGGTCGGTGTGGACTTGTTGGGCATAAGGGCCTGTTTCCATGCTGTAAATAATCTAATCTAATCATTAAAAAATTAAATAAAGCACTCTAAGGCTCCTCAGATTTGCTGAATCATCTACCCAAGCTCTTTCTTATTTCCATGGTTTATTTATTCATCATAGGCTGTAGGCATTTTTGTTTATTTATTCATTTGCGGGAGGTGGGTGTTGCTGGCTGGCCCGTATTTATTGCCTGTTCCTAGTTTCCCTTGAGAAGTGGTGGTGAGCAGCCTTCTTGAACTGCTGCAGTCCACCTGCTGTGGGTCGACCACTAGAGAGGGAATTCCAGGATTTTGACTCAGGGGCAGTGAAGAATCGACAATGCATTTCCAAGTCGGGATGGTGAGTGGCTTGGAGGGGAACTTGAAGGTTATGATGTTTCCATATAACTGCTGCCCTTGTCCTTCTAGATGGAAATGGTTGTGGGTTTCGAAAGTACTGTCTGAGCATGATTATTGCGTTTCTGTAGTACATCTTGTAGATAGTACACACTGTTGCTACTGAGCGTCGGTGGTGGAGGGAGTGAATGCTTGTGGATTTGATGCCAATCAAGTGGGCTACTTTGTCCTGGATGGTATCTAGCGTCTTGAGTGTTGTTGGAGCTTCACTCATCCAGGCGAGTGAGAAGTATTCTATCACACTCCTGACTTGTGCCTGGAAATGGTGGACAGGCATTGGAGAGTCAGGAGGTGTGTTACTTGCTGCTGTTTTCCTAGCTTCTGACCTGTTCTTATAGCCACTATTTTTATACAGCAAGTCCAGTTGAGTTTCAGTTGATGATCATCTCTGGGATGTTGACAGTGGAGGGATTCAGTGATGATAACACCACTGAATGTCAAAGTGCGGTGGTTTTTTTGTCTCTCATTGGTGATGGTCATAGCCTGACGTTTGTGTGGTGTGAATGTTACTTGCCACTTTTCAGCCCAAGCCTGAATACTGTCCAGATCTTGTTGTGTTTGGAGATGAACGGCTTCAGTATCTGAGGTGTTGTGAATGGTGCTGAACATTGTACAATCGTCCACGAACATCCTCACTTCTGACCTTATGATGGAGGGAAGGTCATTAATGAAGCTGCAGAAGATAGTTGGGCCTAGAACACTACCCTGAGGAACTCCTGCAGAGATGTTCTGGAGCTGAGATGACTGACCTCCAACAACCACGACCATCTTCCTATGTATCAGGTAGCACCCTAACCCCTGGAGAGTTTGTGCCCAAATTTCCAGTCACTCCAATTTTGCTAGACCTCCTTGATGCTACACTCAGTTTAACAGAGCCTTGATGTCAAAAGCTCTCATTCTTATCTCCCCTCTGGAATTCAGCTCTTTTGTCTATGTTTAAACCAAGGCTGAATTGAGGTCAGGAGCTGAGTGGCCCTGGCAGAACCCAAACTGGGTGTCACAGAATAAGTTATTACTGAGCAGGTGCTGCTTGATAGCACTGTTGATGACACCTTCCATCATTTTACTGATAATCAAGAGTAGACTGATGGGACGGTAACTGACTGGGGTGGATTTGTTCTGTTTTTTGTGTACAAGACATATTTGGGGAATTTCTACATTGTCTGGTCGATGCTAGTGTTGTAAGTATACTGGAACAGCTTGGCTCGGGGAGTGGCAAGGCTAGGGGAGTGGCAATTTCTGGAGCTTAAATCCTCAGTACTATTGCCAGAATGTTGTCAAGGCCCGTAGCCTTTGCAGTGTCCAGCATCTCCAACCGCTTCTTATTATCACATGGAGTGAATCGAATTGGTTGAAAACTTGTATCTGTGATGTTGGGGACCACTGGAGAAAGCCAAGAGGATCATCCACTCGCCACTTCTGGCTGAAGATTGCTGCAAAAGCTGATGTGCTGGGGCTTTTCCATTACTGAGGATGGAAATATTTGTGGAGCCTCTTCCTCTAGTAAGTTATTTAATCTTCCACCATCATTCATGACTGGATGTGGCAAGACTGCAGAGCTTAGATCTGATCTGCTGGTTGTGAGATTGCTTAGCTCTGTCTATCACTTCCTGCTGATGTTGTTTGGCTTCACCAGGTTGACAACTCATCTTCTGGTATGCCAAGTGCTGCTCCTGGCATGCCCTCCTGCACTCTCTATTAAAGCAGGGTTTAGTGGGGAGGTGATAGCCTTGTGGTATTGTCACTGGACTATTAATCCAGAGACCCAGGTAATATTTTGGGGACCTGGGTTCGAATCCCAACATGGCAGATGGTGGAATTTGAATTCAATAAAACTAAAATCTGGAATTAAATGTCTAATGATTACCATGAATCCATTGCCAATTGTTGGAAAATTCCATCTGGTTCACTAATGTTCTTTAGGGAAGGAAACTGCCATCCTTACCTGGTGTGGCCTACAGGTGATTCTAGACTCACAGGATGGTGATTGACTCTTAACTGCCCTCTGGGCAATTAGGGATGGGCAATAAATGCTGCCTAGCCAGCAGTGCCCTTACCCCGTGAATGAATAATTTTCAAAAATCCCCAGACTTGATGGTAATGGTTGAATGGGGTATATGTCGGGCCATGAGGTTTCAGATTGTGCTGGAGTGCAATTCTGCTGCTGTTCCTGGCCCACAGCACCTCGTAGATATCCAGCTGTGAGTTGCTAGATCTGTTTGAAGTCTGTCCCATTAATATAGTGATGGTGCAACACAACACGATGGCAGTATTCTCAATGTGAAGGCGGGACTTTGTCTCCACAAGGACTGTGCAGTGGTTGCTCTTTCTGATATGGTCATGGACAGATGCATATTTGGTCGGAAGATTGTTAAGGATAAGGTCAAGTATGTTTTTCCCACTTGTTGATTCCCTCACCACCTGTCGCAGAGCCACCCTAGCAGTCTGTGAGAGTCAGGTCAGTGACTCTTACCCATCTCTAACTGTCTTGGAGAAGGTAATGGTGAACAAACTTCTTCAACTGTTGTTCTCTGAGTGGTGAAGCTACAGTCGGACTGCTGTAAATTAGGGACATCAATGTTTTGACCCAATGATGCCAAGAAGATGGTGTTTACTTTCAAATCACAAAGATATGAGATTTTTTTGAGAATATAATTAAAATATTAGCTTTGGATTATTAAAAGTAATTGTCAATAAGGGTTTTAATACAGAATTTAAAATTAAAGGTTCACAATTCATACAGAATATCTAATAATAAATAGTGGTCAACATAAATTAAGTGGAACAGATTTAACTAACTATTTGAAGATGGTTGGAGGGTTTGAGATATAAGGTGAAGCTGAATAGGCTGTGGCTATTTTCCCCTGAGCATCAGAGGCTGAGGGGTGACCTTACAGAGGTTTATAAAATCACGAGGGCCATGGATACAGCGAATAGTCAAGGCCTTTACCCCAGGGTAGAGGGCATAGGGTTAAGGTGAGAAGGGGTAGATTTAAAAGGGACCTAAGAGGCAACGTTTTCACACAGAGGGTGGTGCGTGTATAGAATGAAATGCTAGAGCAAGTGGTGGAGGTTAGTACAGTTACAACATTTGAAAGGCATCTGGATGGGTATATGAATAGGAAGAATTTAGAAGGTTATGGGCCAAGTGCAGGCAAATGGGACTGGATTAATTTAGGATATCTGGGCTACATGGACAAGTTGGACCGAAGGGTCTATTTCCATGTTGAACATCTCTATGACTCCAAGACTCTAACTCAAGATTCAAATATAGTTACTGTTAAATATTAGTGACATACTGATAAATGCATATTTTCAGGTTTTAATATTCAGTGCAAGGATCATCCCCAGAAAAAGAATTCCAAAATGCAGATCAAATGTAAAATTACTGAGCTGGAAACAAACACAGAGTTCACTGAGGAAACTCAATAAGTCTGGCAGCATCGTGAATAAAGAAAAGTTAATGTTTCACGTTTGGTATTGTTTCTTCTTCAGAACTGAGATGGAAAGGTTGGGTGAATTTTATGGGTAATGATGATGGGAGAAGCGGAAGCTGTCTTGTCCACCCCTAATGGGAAAGTCAGCCTAAAAACCAAAAAACTTTATTAAAGTTTACTCCACAGTGATAAACTCTGGAGGCAAACTTAAGAAGCTGGGAGAGGGCTGAGGGAAAGGCAATCCTAATCTCTAGAGCTTCTATCCTATCTGATAAACTGGAGTTGTCCCAGCAGTGCCGGAACTGAGTAGTGAATTCAACTCGGATTACAAGCAGTCCCTGACAACAAGATTCTTATATGCTGGATGTACAGCTGAGTGTGCAGTTTTTGGATGAGGCAAGAATCATAATGAAGTGGAAGCAAGATCTATTTGAAACACTTTGTAAATGATTAATAAATGAGTTGGCTGAATCTGTAGACTTTGGGTTTTCTTTTACAAATTATAGGTAAAAACAATAACTGCAGATGCTGGAAACCAGATTCTGGAGTAGAGTGGTGCTGGAAAAGCACAGCAGTTTAGGCAGCATCCGAGGAGCAGGATGGACGATGCCATGAGGATATCAAATACTCATGAAGAAAAGAATGTGCCATGAAATTATAACAAATAAATCACATCTTCAAAGTTATCTGACATGTTGAGAAAGAAATATTGAAAGACCTTAAGTTTCAAAACTAAGCAAGAAAATAATAGTAGCGTGAGAACAGGGATGCAAGAGAAAATTTACTGCAAAGACTTTGGAAAAGGGATTGGACAAGACAGAAGACTAAAATAAGCTAATTTCCATGATGAAACCTGAAAGTTGAGTTTGAAAAAAACAATCAGTACATTGTCTTTGAATTAAGAAGGTCATCATCTGATCTGTGTGTTTATATAAGAAAAACTCTGATGGAAATATCTGTTGACAGATATTAAAAAGCTGATATCCATATTTCAAGCAGGAGCAAGTTGGACTTAATAAAGGATGCAGGAGATGAAAAAGAGGAAAATCCATTCTGCTGTCTTTCAACTTTAAGTAAAAGGTCTGAAAACCTCAGAACAGTTTGTCCTTGAGGCCTGGGAATGGTATATGAGCAGGCAGACGAGAAAGGAAGCAGAGGGCTGAAAATATATTTTTGTTGTAGTTGGGAGAGGGATAATAATGAACCAGACATTAATTTTCACTAACATTTTGTGACCCCTGTCAGTTAGACAAAATAAATTCCTTTCCAGTTTTGCCATTCTGACCTCACTTGATAAGCACTCAAGTTGGTTTCCCAACAATACAATGTTACTTTATAAGCCTGTTGGCAGCAATTTGAAATTTGTGCTTTGCTGTCAGAGTGGATAGAATCTATAGAGAGGTTATCAGACCAGGTACAGCAAGTAGGAAATAATTAGAGCTGATCGAGCATGTAAAGATGTAATCAGAAAGGAATAGTGTCTGGAAGTTTATCATGATAGGTAAAACATGTAGCAGGTTATTTTCAGTAATGTAAGATGGAATAATGTGGGATTTTGGGGATGAGTATGATGTTAAAGTTTATAACGGAGAAGGGGAGAAGGGGGGAAACAAACGAGACTGTAGTTAATAGGTGAGTTTTAAGGGGTGTTGTTCATCATGTTTTCTGATCACCAATTCGAAATAAATATGTTTATCTTTTAATGCAAACAATATTAATGCTGGACAGATTTGCAGTGTTTTCACAGATATGAAACTAAAAAAAAAACATTCTGCTGTTTTCTGGCATACAAATATGGTGTATTTCATAATATAATATATGGAAGGCAGACCTTACAAATTATGACTGCAAATTATCCGTTTTATCAATTACAGTAAGGGCTTTTATTGGCACACAACATGAAAAAGTATTTTAAGGCATTTAGGAAGATCTTTGACACATTAAATATGTGAACGTTTCCCAAGACCTGCATCATTGCTACTGGAGCAGAAATATTATTTAAAGTAAACCAGAAGTTCTTATTTTTATATTAACAGTGACAGACTTGTGGAAGTACTTACCATAAAGTGATATTCAATGTACAATGTGTTTAAAGAAGTAAGTGCTATGCTGCTGACAGAGAAGCAATATAAGATCAGTGGTTGGAATTGATCCGTCAAAATACTGCTTCATTGTATATATCTGTTATTCTCCTATGCGATGACCTGAAGGTTTCCACAGTGCTTTGAGGGAGTGGATGTTTGAATAAAAGGCACAAATAGATTTGATAATTATTGTACAGATGATGATCATAATTGAACTGAATATGTTCTTGGAGAAGAAATGCACTTCAGAAATGAAAAAAGCCCAGTTCAATATAGAATCATATGAAAGTTGATGTATCCCTCACCACATTCTGTTGACAAGCTTTGCACAACTAAACCTGTGTAGCTAATCATGGCTTGACACAATTTTGCAAAGTTATGTGTCAATCTACGATGATCTAATAACACCAAATGATGCCATTCCACACTTTGATCACCAGGTGGCTCTGCAGGGCAGATTTTTTCCCTACTTTTCAATCTTCATTGTGTCAGCCATCTTGGTGGAGGTTAGTTTTGTCAACTCTTTATATTTACAATTATTTAGCATGGCTATTCTCTCTCTCCTTGTATGCAGCTTTGGCTGCTTACCGTTTGCCCTAGTTGTTCCTATCTGACGCAAGAGACTTATTATAAAGGTTTGATTGAAGGCTGCTCCATACATATTTTATACATACATACAACTCACAAGGAGGGTAATTGGCTCATCATTTTATACATTTTTGGTCCCTAAATTTTAATTCAAAGTTTTCCATCATATCTTTGGAGCCTTGTTCATACCTCCCTTGACCGGCTGTGTCCTCTGTCTCCAGCAGCTACCCTCCACCTATTGCATTATCCCACTTCCCTCTAACACTGTCTTTTGATTTCAGCTCTTACAGATTGTGGTTGTTTGCCCATTCTATTCCACCTGAAGAATGCACTATTCTCACTTCCATTGGAGACTGTGCAGTATATATAAACAGGTGTTACATTTTTAACAATGGTCATCCTGATTATGACCTTGGGAGGGCTCCTGAATATGAGTGTACTTTTTGGTAACCTCTACAGCTACACAGCAAAATAAAAAAAAAAGCCTGAAGAGGAATGGCAGAATTGATGAATTTCTATCATTCTGCAGATGACTCATTTGTAAGGTTGAGATATCACATGAATAATTTTAATTGATTGCTCTATTTTGCTTTGCTTGGCTTCTTAGTCAATTTCAAACACTGCAATGCATCAACTAAAAAGTAATTGAAAGGTGACAAAACATCTGAGAGTGCTGGGACATGATGGAATAAGTAGCTGGGTAAAAGAGGAAAGAGAGAACAGGAATCATTGAATCATAGAGATGTACAGCATGGAAACAGACCCTTCGGTCCAACCTGCCCATGTCAAATGGATATCCTAAAATAATCTCGTCCCACTTGGTAGCATTTGGTCCCTATCCCTCTAAACCCTTCCTAAACCCATCCAGATACCTTTTAAATGTTGTTATTGAACTAGCCTCCACCACTTCCACTGGCAGCTCATTCCAAACACGCACCACCCTCTGCGTGAAATAGTTGCCGCTTTAGGTCCCTTTTAAATCTTTCTTCTCTCGCCTTAAACATATGCCCTCTGGTTTTGGACTCCCCCACCCTTGGTTATTCACCCTATTCATGCCCCTCTAATTTTACAAACTTCTATAAGGTCACCTTTCAGCTTCCGACGCTCCAAGGATAGTCCCAGTTTATCCAGCCTCTCCCTACAGCTCAAATCCTCCAACCCTGGCAACATCCTTGCAAATCGTTTCTGAAGCATTTCAAGTTTCACAACATCTGTACAGCTGCAACATGACCTCCCGACTCCTAATCTCAATGCAGGTGCAGATGGAGGTCCAGATGGTGTATTGTGAGATGGAAAAGAGGCAAGGGAGATTGTGGTGAGTGAAGAAAGAGGCACAGGGTGGGAAATAGAGTGAGAATGAGAGAGGTATAGCAGAGTTGTCCATCTGTGAACAGGGGTAGACAGTCCAAGCTACAAGCATGCACAGGACAGAGGATAAAGTGGTATTGTGGATACCGAAAGTTGGGGAATATAAGGGATAGAAACATAGAAAATAAGAGTAGGAGTTGACTATTTGACCCTTCAAGTCTGTTCCATCATTCATTATGATCATGACTGATCTTTCAACTCAATAACCTGTCCCTAATCTCCCCAATATTCTTTGATCCCTTTAGCCCCAGATGGTATATCCAAACCTTCCTTGAAATCATGCAATGTTTTGGCCTCATTCACTTTCTGTGGTAGCAAATTCCACAGGCCCACCACTCTCTAGGTGAAGCCATTTCTCCTCATCTCAGTCCTAAATGGTTTACTCTGTGTTCTAATAGAAACACAATCAAAGCAGAAAAAGAAGTTAAAAAAAAAAGTTGGACAGAGATTTCCAAACATAAATGTAGAAATGACAGAGGGGAAGAGGAACAGAGAAGTGAATTTGGGGAGATGGGAGGCAACCAGGAGGGAGGGATGGAGGAAGGGATAATAGGACAGGAAGAGGGACAAACACTGAGGATAAAGGGAAATAAAGAGGGGTAAGGAAGGGAGCTCTGGGGGATATATAGGGATAAAATGGGATATGGGAGCGGAACACAGGGAGATAGTTGTGGTAATAAAGAGAAAGCTGGAAGGATGATAGGGAAACAGTGAGGATAGGGAGAGAGGGCCGCTGTGAGGGGGAGGAGCTGGAGAGGGGCAGATGAGCTACAGAGTCGTGTGCTGTGCAAACTTAACTGATCGCAAAAGGTGCGAGAGGAAAACTTCAATAAATATTTAAAACACGCCGGGCTCCTCTGATGAAAGCGAATCGTTTATTGGTAACAGTGTGGGACACTTGGCAGCATCCAGAAGCCCTTCTTTTAATGTTAATCTTGCTCTATATTCTGGCTCTGTCTCTTTTATCCTCTTTAGTATTTTTGAGACCGCGCAGTAACTGCGCTAAAAAAAACACCACTCCCCCAGCCAGCTATTTTTTTTCTCTCTAATTTCAGAAAGGCGATTGGAAGCGGCTGCTCGGATTTCCTGCTGCTCGGCTGCTTTTTTTAAAAAAAAAATATCTATACATGAAAAGGAGACCTGCAGGGATTTGATCATTTCTTTCTTGTCTGGTGTAAAGAGGGCGATGGTGTCTGTGCAGGGAGCTGGAAGCTCCCTCCTGGATTTGCTCTATTAGGGACCTGTTCATTGCTGGTGATGTCTATTGGAACCTCTTCAGAGCCACCGAGAAACACAAGGAGTATCGCCTTCGGTTTTCTGTGCAGCAGCGTGCGTCAATCCGGCTTCACACTTGTGGGTTTACTGTAGCTGAATCCAGGGATAGAAAGAAAGAGAGAGAAAAAAACTCCAGATTTTTCTTTTTTTTAAAAAAAGATCCGTGTAACCACTGGAGGCGTGGGATCTCAGCTGAGCTGTGGCTCATGGAATTTACTGTATTGATGAGCTGGAGTGTGTGTTACTAGCTGTCAACCCTACAATCAATTGCATACTTGAGTTGTGTGGACTGCTGTTCTTTTTCCTCTCTCTGGGCACTGTTCAGAGGTAGGTTCGAACCGGCACCAAAGCGGTGTTTTCTGAGATTGATGTGTTGAGTCTTTACACCACCTGTGTGCCTGTGTTTATTATCAGTGATGTACTGTGCATGTGTTTGGACCCCTCCAACAGTACTACGATGACAATATTTCGGGTTAACGTACAAAGTCAGGTGAGATTTCCTTTGCATTACAGCACCACTTGAGATTGGTGATGAGGGCTCTCCACACCAACACGTCCCCCCTCCCCCCAACACTTCAAGCACTTAATGGAAATTGACCACTTTCCATTTATAATTAACTCATGCTGGAAAAAGCTCAAACAAGTTATTTAGCATTGGTCTGTTTTGAGGTCCAGGGTGATTGTCCTATTTCTTCAAGGTTTTTGTATTTATTTAATATGGCATTAAAATGTAACATTAATTATGTAGAAATGCTCTTAATTTAATTGTTTCCCCAAAGGTGCAGGTACAATTGCATAATCGTGACACAAATGTTTATTGTGTCTGTGTGTGTGAGAGAGAGGGAACAGAGAGGATGGAGCTGAATAAGCAAGGCTGTGATTTGTGGGATGTTTCATTGAGAACACTGTACTTTCGGAAGGATCTACCTGCTTCAGCGCTAGCATTGGGCCACTTGAGGATTTTCAAGTAGTCCTTAATGCCTATCTCCAAAGGCAAACATTCTTCCCTACAGAAAGGGATAAACAGACCTAGGCTAACTATAAAACAGTTTATCATGCCTCACCAAGACAGTTGGCTGTTAATCCTCAGCAAATATGTCCCTTTATCATATGATTGTTTATCCCTTCCCCCAAAGTTTTGGATGAAATGTAATGATACAATTATTTATAGCTTTAAAATGCATTATGCAAATCTAATAAGGCATGTCCTGGGGTTTGAGCAGGTCCCAGTTTTGTTGAAAACTTTGGCGATGAACATTTTAAAGCCAAATTTAATTATTTTAAAATCTGGAGTGTGAAATGACCTAAGTGCTGATCTGGACCTTTTGAAACAAAAACTGTTAAGTGGATGCTACTTCAGCGGTTGAATCTCATTATTCATGTGAATATAGAATAACAATCGTTACCATCATTTCGCTTTCTGTAAACTTGCCAATTAAATGACAGAGCGTGAACTTTAGCCTCAGTTATCACCTTTTTCCCATTATAATTTTTCATGTTCACATTTCTAATGGAAAATGTCGACATGAACCAGTTTTGCTGTAATGTTACCCTCCTCCTAGTAGTAGTCTTGTGGAAATAGTTTTGTGCTTATTAGTTTCTCTGCTTGTACTGCCGATACTCCTATGCTTTAACCAATGGTACTTCTCTGCCTCTCAAAGAGCTGCCAGGTTTGATATTTATGTTACAACAGCAAAATGAACCCAAAAATGTAACATATTAAAAAGGACAGAATTTGTGAACGGTATCAACTGCCATGGTGTAAAAATAGAACCAATCTGAGGGTAAAGATAAATATCATAATAAACTCATATATCAATGGTATTGTACAGGGGGACATAAGATCAAGTTATTCATCAGATGAAACAAAGTTGGTAGCCAGAGGTTAATTAGAGTGTGATGTTGAGATATAATTCAATCCCTGAATTTGCAGCAATTAAGAAAGGTGGTGTGCAGGGCCCATCTATCTCAATTGAACGTATTTGAAAGCATTTCGCGCTAAATAGTTCAGATATATTTTGTAAAAAAGCAACTGTCCACAGGAGGGGTGGGTGCATGGGTGTAATAAGTTCCTGTCTGCCACAATCATAATGGAATTCACCTAAGCAACTGGTCAGGTTGTCATTATGCTCATTCAGTACTGTTACAGCACCCCCTCTTGAATAAGATTGGAACAGCAGAATCACAGTTTATACAGGACTGAGTTTTTTAGTACAGTGCTGTAGAAAGTCCAACTCCAGCATCTCCATATTAGTGCTGTAGAACATAGGTTCTTGGGCTAGTAACCCAGAGAATGGTGACGTCAAATATAAACTTTGGAGAATTTGTATTCAGTTATTTTATTTATAAAAGAGAAGGCACTGTAAACAGGATCATGAAGGTGTTGAGTCATTCTGCACATGCATGCTCTGTCAATATTTCTGAAGATGGGCCAAGTTGAAGTCAGTTGAGATGACATTGAGATGACACTGTGTAAACTGTTCCTTCTTACATTTGTAATATTTATCAGCTCTAAATCCACAAGAGCATAAGAACACAAGAAACAGGAGTAGAAGTAGACCATCTGGCCTTTTGAACCGACTCTGCCATTCACTGTGATCATGGCTAGTAGCGGATTTTCCTGCCACACCCATATCCCTTGATTCCTGACAGACCAATAATGTGTCTATTGCAGCCTTAAATGTATTCAACAATAGAGCATCTTCCACCTTTTGGATAGAAAATTCTAAGGATTCACAACCTTTTGAGTGAAATAATTTATCTTTATCTTAGTCATAATTAATTGGCCTTTTATCCTGAGGCACTGCTCCTGAGCTTTGAATCCCCTGACCAGTGGAAACCATTTCTCAGCATCTATCCTATCAAGCTCCTTCAGTATTCTGTAGATTTCAATGATATTGTCTCTTATTCTTCTGAACTTCAGAGAACACGTGACCTTTGAGAACATCCAGTTCTGGCCTCTTGAACATTTCTGTCTTTTATCATTGCATTATTTATGGCCACGTGTTCAGCTGCCTAATCCCTAAAGCATCTTTCTCCATTCTGTTCTCTTTTAAGATGCTCCTTAAAATCTTGCCCCTTTCCATAGCTTTTGGTCACCTCTCCTCCCGCATTTGCTTGCTATTGCTTGATGGCAAAATATTCTCTGGAGAAGCTCCTGGGAGCATTTTCCTGTGTTAAAGGTGCTATATAAATGCAGGTTCCTGTGATTGTGAGCAGACATGAAAAATAGATAGTACAAGAGAAAAAAAACATTCTTTGTGTATATGAACTAAAACAAAAATGTAAAATACTGATAGGCTTTCTGGATAACCTTTGATAAAATTGCTCCACTGCCTATTCAAACATCCAAGCAGAAACAATTCTTCCTTTTGTTGCTTTTTTTGGGCCTGACTGTTTTTTTTTTGCTGTCAGTGTGCTAATTTTTAGAATCCTCTTTGTGAAGGGAAGTAGAGATCATATGCATTTATCAATATTATAATGTTTGTTAACCCCCTTGAATAGCCAGATATTGTTTGGAATCTGCAGAGGACCATCTCATCTGCCAATGCATTCACATCTCAGGATTGAACTATGCTAAAAAGCTGACACCTTTTGAGAAGTCCCTGTTTCCAGTCCTTACAATACTTATTACGACCATTTACAGCCAAGCCTTTTCTATAGAAAAATGACCATCCAATGCTGAAGCATAACAGGGATTCTGAGTGAAGTTCTGCATTTTAACTGTTTGATATGAGCATTAGCTTATCATGATATGCTGCAGATCTTAGGAAAGATACAAAATAATTTGTTGTTGAACTTTATGTATATTTGTCTCTATTATAAAGTTCAAATTTGCATTAATGTTTTCAAAGCCTAATTTAACATGGATTATAGTTAGTGGTTTTGGACAAAGCATTACTTGTTTAGCCGTAATTGTAAATGAATGATAGTCAAAACTGCAAAGCCAAGCATTGTTTTTTGACTTGATTAAAATAGAAAGTAAAATTGTTAGTCTAAGAAAGGATAATGTGGTTTGTGGATTAGTTTCTAAACAATAAACCGGATAAATGTAGATTCTTATATTGCATCATTGTCATTAATTACATGTGAAAATGTTGCTTTCTAAATATGTTCTACTTCCATCAGTTTATCTGGTGGTGTTGGTCTGATTTTGATGACACCATCCTTTTGACTTTATTTGACTTATTTAACTAACTGCAATAATAAAAATGGAAAATGCTCAACACATTCAGCAGTGTAGACAGACATGTCAACATTCACTAGCTGTATTTTTGTTGCTTAGCTAAGC
Organism: Chiloscyllium plagiosum; assembly: GCF_004010195.1. Classification (NCBI taxonomy): domain Eukaryota; kingdom Metazoa; phylum Chordata; class Chondrichthyes; order Orectolobiformes; family Hemiscylliidae; genus Chiloscyllium; species Chiloscyllium plagiosum. The sequence continues at coordinate 21,556,468 of NC_057723.1, read as the reverse complement.
TGGTAGTTCCCGTCAAGAGATTTTCTGACATGGCAGACCAGCCCAGGTGCACTGTTCTACCTCTGGAGAAGCAGGGGTTAGGGTTATGGACTGAGCCAGGTACCTCAACCGCAGAAGCAGAGCCTACATGACCACAGAGCGGCACGGTGGCACAGTGGTTAGCACTGCTGCCTCACAGCGCCTGAGACCCGGGTTCAATTCCCGCCTCAGGCGACTGACTGTGTGGAGTTTGCACGTTCTCCCCGTGTCTGCGTGGGTTTCCTCCGGGTGCTCCGGTTTCCTCCCACAGTCCAAAGATGTGCAGGTTAGGTGAATTGGCCATGTTAAATTGCCCGTAGTGTTAGGTAAGGGGTAAATGTAGGGGTCTGGGTGGGTTGCGCTTCGGCGGGTCGGTGTGGACTTGTTGGGCCGAAGGGCCTGTTTCCACGCTGTAATGTAATCTAATCTAATCTAAAAAGAGGTGGGTAAGTGCCAAGGCAGGTTGGTTAGAAAGCCCACTTTGGTTCTTTGGGACTTGAACTAGTTCTGGTTGTCACTAGATGCCCTCAATTCTTTACCACGCCAAGTCCCTTCATTAACCTCCACAATCCCATTTCCTCTCATACCTCCATATCATCTCCAGACACACTTATGCAGTATACAATATGGGAAGATCAAATATGAAGGTTAAAGAAAACTTCCACGTGGAGATGAGAAAATAACTTTTGATAATACAATATAGTGCTCTCTCTTTTACATTTGGATAGTAAAAAAAGCTTTCATTAAGGAAAAAACAATTTGAATCGTTTATATCTAATTGTGTTAGTCTTTTATGAAAGCAAACTTTTATTCAGACACCATATTGAAGACAATTGCTCCTCTTGTAGTTTACTTAAGCTGTCAAACAAACCATGAACTCAAATACCCTGTTGAGATAATTTACTGCTTTTGAAACTTGGCTGAGCATTCATAATGACGTATTAATAGGCCTTGGGGAAATGTCAGCAAAAAATCTATTGAAATCACATAACAAGACTTTTTTAAATGATCAAAACCAGATAGCGTGTTAATCAAAGCAGTCCATCAGAAGGTTTCCGTTTTAAATCTCAATGATGGCTTAAATTTTTGTTTTATTCACTTTTAATGAACAGGAGATTTAAAAGCATTTAGACAATGAAGCTTAAAGTCTTTTATTTGCCTTTCAAGAAGGTTTATGATTATGTCATGAAGTTATGGATTATACATTATAGGTGCAACACTCTCTTGAAACAAGCATAAGTCATTCCTGATGAAGAGTTTATGCCAGAAACGTCAATTCTCCTACTCCTCGGATGCTCCCTGACCTGCTATGCTTTTCCAGAGCCACACTCTAGACTCTAATCTCTAGCATCTGCAGTCATCATTCTTTCCTTCTTTTGAACTTAGTATCTATCATTGTTGAAAATCTTTGGAGTATTTCCAACTTAGCAAAAATCTGGCCCAACATTTTAGATTGATAATCTTTCTCCAGAAAACTAGGGAACTATGTTTTTCTTGCAGATGCTGCCTGCACTCCTGATCATAGCTACCAATTTGCCTGGCAGTGGGATGAGTACAACTTGATGAACCAACTCCATGCACTTGCTAACCAGTGAAAGCCAATTAGAGCCTTTGGTCAGAGGCGACTGACTCCAAACCTCTGGAAGCATCATAGAGCAGCCCATCTGACCAAAGGGGGCACCTTGGCAGTAGAACAGGCAAACAATAGTTTGAAGCTTTTTTCACTGCCCTGGCTTCAGCGGCAGCTACATATAACACTTTAAGTTACTCTGCATCCTTGGTAATATTTTTAACATTTTAGAAGAGTCATTTCTGTCTAATTTATTTTTACTAATTGTATGACTTCGCTAACATAGTGCACATCTGTTACATACAATATTTATGATGACTTAACATTTTTAACCATTAAGATTTAAAGGCGTCAATTAAAGCATTTTCAAAAGGAATTGAATAATTAAGACAAAATATACTAAGCCACAATATAAATTTAGTCTGAATTTTGTATCTAATTTAAAAATTCAGTTGTAATGCTTATTCCTGAATTTGTTGTGATTTTCCATCATGCACTGTATGTGACTGACTTCAGCTGTCTAGGAAGTGGAGGACATTAGCCATGCATCAATGATGGAAAGGGTTGTTTAAATTTTAACATGGAAAACTTGCTAGAGAGAGGTGAGGTCTCCATCTTGAGGTGTTCTGACTCTGTCTTACTTTAAAAAGTAGCCAACTATTTCCTCTTGGCCCTTAAGCTTTGACAACCCACCCACTGTTCTAAATTAGTTGGTGAACCAGACCTCTGGGTGCTAAATTGGCCAATGAAGAAAATTGAGAATTGGCTGACAATTGTCCATTGAGTGCTAGGCTTCTGACTGCTACTTGACCTCCATAGATCAGAGTTACGAAGCTGGTGGGAAAGGTCCTGCCCTCAAATTTTGCCTGTAATCTTCAAAGTTTTTACTTGTGTTTTACTTGTATTGGTAATTAATAATCTGTGCCAAGGTTGCTGTACTTTTCTGCCATTGCTTTCAGATGGTGGTTCATAATTATATGATACTTCATCTGAATAATAAGTTGACTAAACAACATGAAATGAAAGTCTTAAGGAAAATAGAAGATTGTTTCTTTTATCTGGAAAAGTACATAGAAATTCACCACTCTACATTTATAGCAATGAATGTGTCTATGTAGGCATAATGGCAGAGAAGGAAGTTACTTAGCCCGCCATGTCACAACAGCTCTCTGTCAAGCAAGCCAACGGCAGTATTCTCGTAAAAATGTGAGTTTATTTCATTTGTATCCAAACAGTTTTCTTTTGAAATATTCATTGTCTGTCATTTTCATCATCCTGACAGGCCATTACCACTAGCTTCATTCAAAAAAAGGTTTTTACTCAGATCCTCCTTGCACACCTTACCCAAAATCTTAAATTGGTGTCCCTCAGCTAACTTTGTCTAACAAATCCCAAACTGTTATAACCTTGTAAATTTCCATCAAAGCTCCCCACATTCTCAACTTCATCAACTTAACATTGTAACTAAAATCTCCCATTTCTGGAACCACTTGGGAAATCTCTTCCGTATCCTATCTAGGATTCTCACATCCTAAATCTAAGTGTCACAGTCAGTTCTGTGTTGATTTGGCACATTAAAATTCACTGTGCTATAGAAATAATTCATAATATCTAAACTAGAAGACCTCAGTTAAAAACAAAACATGGCATTTAAGCATTGATGAGCATCCCTTGGAACGTTGTAGACAATGGCATGAGCCACTAACAGATCACCAGTATAATTATCTATTACAAATCTGCTGCATTATTGAGCCCCTGGGTTAACATCCAAATATAGCTTTTACAATATTTTAGAACTCAATAAATTAGAATACACCCCATGCGTTTTTACCAAGTACATTCACTTTGCACATTACAGAAACCTAATTCTGCTGTATAAATTAATACCTGCACAGTCACTAATGAATAGGAGAATGAAACTAAGCAACTGGGATATTTGGTCCAAACAGTACACAGCAAGTACCTACAATTAAAAACATTCTTTTTACAATACATTATTTTATGATATGACCTTTACATATAACATTTACTCTGCCTCCTTGTTAATATTTTTAATATTATAGAAGAGTAACTTCTGTTTATTTTATTTTTACTAATTATATGATTTTGCAAACATATCACACATCTGTTAGATACAAAGGGAAATGAATGGTTACAACAGAATGTACTAAGACACAATATAAATTTAATCTGAATTTTGTATCTAACTTAAATCAATAGTGATGCTTATTCCTGAATTTGTTGTGATTTCCCATCATGTATTGAATTTGACTGATTTCAGTGGTTTAGGAAGAGGAGGACATTAATCATGTGTCAATGATGCTGCTTTCTAATAATGTACACACGAGGTGGGATATGTGGGGTGTGTACACAGAGTGAGTGTATGCAGATTGTGAACGCACAATATGAGTTCGTATAACAACTGTGACTATGTGGTGAGTATGCATATGTATGGTTGCACATGAGTGTGTACATGTAACATTAAGGAATGTGTGTGGACTGAATATATATATAAGATATATATATATATAGAGAGAGAAAGCAGGAATATAGTGGTAGCAGGCGACAGTACAGTGAGGGAAATTGACACTTTTCTGAGCAATAAGCAACATGAGTCTAGATGGCTGCGATGTCTGTTTGGTGCCAGTGTTTAGGATGTCACCTCTTGGCAGGGAAAAAAATGTGGAGTGGGAAGGGGAGATTCCAGTGGTGGTGATCCCTAATGGTACTAATGACATAGGTAGAACTTGGAAAGAAATCCTGTTGAGGGTATATGTGGAATGACATTTTGATGCATCAGAACTCCAAAGTACGGTAGACATTGCAGTCTATATTTTAGAGTTAAACTTCACCCCTAGAGTGTCAGCAAAACTTCAACAGAAAGAAATGGAACAGGGAGAAATGTCTCTTTAGAACGCAACTCATGCAGTTTTTAATTTTTGATTTTTCAGGAATAGGGGTAAAAATATGGTTAACATTGATTGCAACACTACTCTGTGTGTTAGCAATCTACTATTCTAGTGTATGAACTACTGTGCTGTGAGGGTTCCAACATTACAAGCATCTATTTAATCACCCCTACAATACAGGTAAAGGAAAACACAAGTAGTCCTCATCTGGGATTCTAACAGTTTTAGGTTTTCTATCTGAAAGCGTAACAGTTTTGGGAAACCTCACTTGAAGTGTGGTCATAACACAGAACTAGGGGGATTTACTTTTGAAGATTTAAAATTTTTATCCTGTGAAGAGTTAAAAGACTTAAGGAGGCACTTAGAATTGGAATTCTATCTGAAAACCGAAAACCAAAATTCTAAAAATCATTGCTAGTGGTTTAAGGTAGATATTGAGGATGATGGAAATTAAATTTTTGAGACAGGAGAAAGAAGAGAAAGAGACAGAGAGAGACAGAGAGATGAATAGGAAGGAAAAGAAAAAGTAAGAAATGGGGAGAGAAAGTCTTAGGAGTGAAAGCAGGAGAGGGAGTTTGAGGTAAGACAGCTGGAACCGAGGAGCAGGAACCTTAGCGTGTACCATGAAGTCACTACTGGCCCAGATTTAATGGTGGGGGCAACTCTGTTTGCTCATTTAATTTCTGTGTGTGGTGAGGCAAAGGTAGAAGTATTCTTTTTTGAGTAGATAGCACAGCAGTTAAAGTGGCCAGTCCAACACTGGCTTCTATTACTAAGGTGATGAGAAGGCAATGGCCTAGTGGTATTATTGTGAAACTATTAATTCAGTGACCCAGATAATGCTTTGAGGACCTGGGTTCAAATCCCACCAAGATGGAATTTGAATTCAATAATAATCTGGAAGTAAGAATCTAACGATGACGATGAAACCATTATTGATTGTCAGGAAAACCCATCTGGTTCACTAATGTCCTTTAAGGAAGGCAGTCTGCCATCCAGGCCCACAGCAATGTGGTTGACTCTTAAATGCCTTCTGCGCAATTAGGGGTGTGCGACAAATGCTGGCCGAGCAAGTGACACTCACAGAAAAAGTAATCTTTCAGGGAAAGTTTACTTGCTTTTTCCTGCGGAAAGTATGACCCCATGGGGCAGTGAAAAGGCCATTCGAGGTGCATACCAATTAGTACCAGAATTCTTTAATCTCAGGTAGAATTTGAAAGGCTTAAGCAACTTGCTTTTGACCAGTGAATATGAGCACTTCCTGAAGAAGGGCTTATGCCCGAAACGTCGATTCTCCTGTTCCTTGGATGCTGCCTGACCTGCTGCGCTTTTCCAGCAACACATTTTCAGCTCTGACCTCCAGCATCTGCAGCCCTCACTTTCTCCACTTAAGTAGTAACCAATTGTGAAAACATCTGTCAAATAATTCTCCTGGAGTTTAAGAACCCCACCCTCTCTCCAATCAGAATACATTTTCACTAACAGGCATTAACAGGGTCTAAGCAGCCCACCACACTAATTGATGATTATGAATTGGTGCATGAACCCCTATTCCTGATGAAGCACTCCCTTAGTTACCCCAAACACCTGGAAGGAAAAGAGGTGTGTGGAGAATTGCAGTAAACTCAACATTGATAAGAGATGTTCTCAGGATAGAATGTGTGATGTTAAGATGCATAGTGAGGTCAAATGGCTTGTGTCTCTTATCTGCCAAGAGTTAGGACATGCCTGTGCAAATGGCTACAGGCTGTGGAAAAATCCAATGGGTTATATTGAGGTGCATACACTCTGTGCTGAGAATGCGAGTCGGTCACACAACAAAGCAGACCAAGCTTTGGCAATAACTGCAAATGCAAATCCCTGTGAAAGATCCTCATGAGAGTGCGAATGTGGTTCAGCAAATCACTGAGAATTGGCAGAGTTTTGTTTCTAAATGAAGGATAGCCATATTTCCTCAGAATGAGGAGCCTGTGGTGATACTGAGAGATACCAGTCACAGCCAACCACTACTGCTAATAAAAAGCATGGTCAAGCCTAAATAGGTGCTTGATGACTGACACAGACACAATAGGCTGAAGGGCTCTTCCTGTACTTTAAGCTCTATGACTGTAAGTGAATTTGTGACTCAAAGACTGATGTGAGAGAAGTGGTTTCCAGTTGATGTGATACTGTCATCGGAACTGGGATCGTGCTTTCTGGCCTGTTGGGATGGTTTACTCTTGAACCATGCTGGGACTGCTGTTCTCATGAGCCATGTAAGTTAGGAGGAAGAATGGGCTTTAAACTACTGAAGGGGGTAAAACTGCTTCGGTAAATGTAACAAATCAAAAGAGTGTAAAACATTAATATGGAAAATGAAGGCCAGGGAATAATAAGAAGTGAAACAGAGAGAAAAGAACACCTCAGACTATACTGCTAGCTAAGACCAGATGCTATAAATATTTAAAAAAACCTAAAGGCTCTTCACCTTTATGTGCAAAGCATCATAATAAAGTAAGTGAATTGATAGTACACGTTGAAGTGCACAAATATGATTGGATAGCCATTAAGAAGACATAACAGCAGAATGACAAGCATTGTGACCTAAATATTAAAGTATTAAAGAAATATGGGAAACAAGGGTAAGGCAGAGGGGAAGCACTTCTAATCAAAGGTGATGTTGGTACAACAGAGATCAGAATATGGGAATTAGTTTGGGTAGAGATAAAGAATAGTAAGGAAAAGGTATCTATTGAGGAAGTGGTCTACAGACCCTCTAACAGCAACCATGGGATGAAGTACATGAGAAAGATTTGGGGTATTTGTGATAAAGGGATTGCAGGATTGCAGTAAGTTTAATTTACACATAAGCCAGAAGAATCAGCCTGCGTGAGGAATTCATAGAATGTTTTTGATGCAGTTTCTTTGAGCAGCACATCCTGGAACTGACCAGACTTGACATTATGTAATGTGACAGGCTTACTTAATGACTTCAGAACAAAGGCACCTCTAAGTAGCAGAAATCATAAAATGATTGAATTTATGTCCAGTTTGAAAAGGAGAAAAGTGGGTCTGAAACTAATATTTTAAATGTTAAAAAGGGTGAAAACATGAGCATGAAAGTTGAACTAGCTGAAGTGAGAAATTGAACAGAAATGTAAGGATGACTTTAGTTCAGTTATCCAGGGCATCAGTGAGACCACATCTCGAATGCTCTTTGCAGATTTGGTCTCTTTATTTAAGGAAAGATGCAAATATATTGGAAGCAGTTAAGAGAAAATTTACTTGATTGTTTCTTGGAATGAGTGGTTTGTTTTAACAAGAAAGATTGGTCTAGCCAGACATATTTTCACCAAAGTTCAGAAGAGTGCGAGGTATTTGAAGTTCATAAGTTCCTAAATATTCTTGATGAAGTGAATGTGGAAAGGATGTTTACTGTTATAGATGAGTTCAGAACTAGGGAGACTATGTTAAAATTAGGCATTGTCTTTTCATGTTAGAGATGAGGGAAAATGTTATCACAGAGGGTTGCTCATCTTTGGAATCCTCTGCCTTCAGTGACAGTGGAGGTAGGGTGACTGAATATTTTTAGGCAGAGGTAGATAGATGCTTATCAGATAAGGGAATGAAAGGTTTTCAGGGATAGCTGAAAATGCAGACTTTGAGATGCAAACAGACCAGCAATAGTGGAACAGTCTTAATGGACCAAATGGCTGAATTCTATTTCTACTTCGTATATGTGGGGAGAGAGAGAGAGTGCATGTGAGTGTGTCAAGTGTATGAACAGAGAGTGAAGCATATGTGTTTGTGGAGTGTGCGCATGAATGTGAGTGTGTGCTGTGCCTGGGAAGTATGTGTATGTAGTTATCATTTAATTTGTGTGCATATAAGCAGAGCATGTGGAATATGTATCTGCGTATGCAGGTGTTGAATGTGTGTAGGTGATGTGTGTATCTGTGCATGGAAGATATTGGATGTGTTTAGGTGTAGTCTGTGTGTGTAGGGGAGTTTATGTGAGTGAGTGTTCTCTCTGGCTGTTCGGTTCTGACTTGACTGAACAGTAGTTTGGATAGATTTTCTCTTTTTAATAATACATATACCCAATGATAAATAATTAGCTAAAGGCATCACATTCTTTGTCACGATGACATTTATGATAAAATAAGACCTGAGCTCCTGGAGAAGAGGTTTTTTTTTGAGTAGATCAAGGTGTAGATCCAAGTTTTTTTTTACAGCACTAAGGTTCTTTGATCAAGAAAGAGTGAAATTAAAGAATTTATTTTATTTCAGAAGAGATAAAGGATGAAAGACTATCTTGAATTGTGAACCTGGTTGCGTGTATGATTATTTGTGGGTGAGTGTTATTTTTGATGGGGTGAGAAGGAATATTGCTATCCTAGATGCACATAAGATCAAGATAATTGCAAATGTCAAGATAACTGCAATTCCTGATGAAGGGCTTTTGCCCAAAATGTCGATTCTCCTGCTCCTCAGATGCTGCCTGACCTGCTGTGCTTTTCTAGCACCACACTCTCGACTCTAATCTCCAGCATCTACAGTGCTCACTTTCTTCTTGCAAATATTGAGGGCTGACTGAGCAAGAGAGCCTGTTACTGTGTTGTAAAATCTATGACAGCAATTGTTTGTTACATAATTTAATAAGGATATAAGATGATCAGATGATAATAGGCAACTAATATGTGGTTTTATGTATTATTTTACACTATTGATACACAAGGTGGCTCAGCCAAGGTTTTTGAGGGAGGGGAGGATTTAAAGGAGTTATTTTTAATTTATTGAACAAGCTTGTAGTAAAGATGAGGAAGGAAATGTCAATAGTTGAAGGTTAAAGTTGTAACACTTTAACCCAATGACACAGAGCGAACATAATCTTACATCAGTTTAGCAGGAGATGAATGAGTTTTACTAAAATGAAGCTTTTATCAATGTTGCCTTGAAAAATGTTCCAGAGAAAAATGATAATGTGCAGCTTGTGACAAAAGCTATTTAAAAGTGAGTTTGATTTAATACTGCCATTAGGAACTAAAACTGTACACTCTGCCAATGACTGAGAGTTCGCCAGGTCCAGAACATTTTCTGCTTCCTCTTGTTATAGCTGTTGCTGTAAACTGTTTTACATCATTTCACATTTGCACTATTGAACAAATTTTAGCAATGTTTACTGATGCAGCCTTTTATATTTTGATCATTTGGTGCAACTTCCTTCTGAAAAAGACTCCCACCAGATTTGAAATGTTAACTGTTTCTCTGTCCACAGATTCTGACAGTCCTGTTGAGTTTCTCTATCATTCTCTGTGTTTGTTTCCACTTGCTTTGTTTTTGGGAACTGAGAGCAGTAGCAGTAGAAATTCTCTTTTACAAATTGAACTGAGCTTCAAATCCTCAAAGCAGATTCAGGGATTTACCTGTTAGGGCTCAGGGAGGGTTTTTTGTACTTAGCTGGTATTCCTTATGTATCACATGTTGCTTTCACTGTCTACATCTCTTGCTCTCTGTTGTTCTTTTTCTTATTTTTTTGTTGTCCATCTCTGCTTGTCTTTATCTGTCCATCCATCTGTTTTGCTGCAGTTTCCAACCTGTCTTGTTTCTGCCTTGGAACAAAAGTCAACTGTCAAAATATCTGCAGCCCGGAGCACTTACAGAAAAAAAATGACCTCAGTGGAAGCAGCTCTAGCCATGCACCATTTGAAATGTGGAAAAAAAATCTCAAGAACTAGCAGGAATGATCTGCAGTACCCATTGACTACTGCTGTGTTCTTAGTGTGGACCAAAGAGAAAAAAAAATCAAAAATTGCCCAACATCTGACAGGTTCTCAACTACTTGAGAATATTTGTTTAAATTGTATCAAAGTAAACAAGGCTGGATAGGAAGAATTTGCTTGCATCTGTTGATTTCCTGTTGTTTACCAGAAGTAATGTGTCCAAAATTCGCAAAGCTGCTCGGGAATCCGATCACAGTTAGAATGTGGAATGTATAACATAGTTTGGACAGGAAGAGGTGCTTTGAGGAATATTGACCTTTAATTGCCACTGAAGTATGAAATTACATCGGTATATACGGGTGCAAATGAATCTATCTGGCACAATGTTATTACACTTGAAAGAAAGAGTGACTGAGGGCCTCAAGAGTTTTGATAGGATTGCTCGACAAAGCACAAAGCTGATGTTCACTATGGTTTCTGGTTATACAAGCTTCCATGCCATTTCCTGTATACATAGGATTCACATCAGATGAAATGAAATGATTCACTCGAGTTTGATAACATATTGCTGATGATTGTGAGTGCTCAATCTCTGCAGGTGCAGCCCACATCAAATGAAATCAACTGCTTAAATCATATTTAATAGCTGGCGTTTGTGCCAACTCCTTTAAATGCATGATACACATTAGGTAAATGTACAGTATTGCATGAAGATCTGGTGCAGCGTTGACTATAAAGGATCTAAGCTCATGAGCTTTAAAAGAGATTTAAGGAGCTAGCTAATTAAGTGGAGTGTTATCTATAAATGCCCTAAATTAATTTTGTTTGGTGACTTCTGTGCGTTTCATGTTGTAAAACAATATTGCTTCATGTCAATTCCCTCCCTGACAGCTCCATTACATACAAACTGTAAATCAGGTATGCTCCATGACCACCAAAGGCAAAAGAACTGTCCTGGTGATGGAAGAGCTGGCATTCCGTTCTTCTGGTTTTCCTATGAAATCATCAAGTGCTGAAAATGGCATATGTCTCTCTGAACAGTCTCTGTCTTCTGCAGTAATGACGCATGGTTTCTGTATTATACATTTGTGTACCCTCACACTGTAATGCCAGGCATTCCAAATGAGCCATAACTCTATTTTTATGCATGAAGAACAATTACAGTCATAATTTTTGTTCTTTTCAAAAAACAGACAGTATAGGAGAAAGCTCTATCCTGTTGTCATATTGGTAGCTTATGTCATTTATATTTTAAAAAAAACGATTCAACGATTATCTTAAAAACAACACTTGTGAATCTTAATTAGAGTCCCATTTTCCATTCTATTTAACTACTTATGGAAATATTGTAACTTGGTATCTGGAGCATTGTGTCCTCATTGTGTTTACTTTCCTTATGAAGCAGTGAACGGAGCGATAACATAGGTGAAGGGAATGCTAAGATCTGCCTCTTTAGTTTCAAAGAATATGTTTATTTTAAGGCAGGAATGCAACATTTTCCTCATTGCATGGTTTCCAATCATATACCAACTACAGTACAGCTATGATAACATGCATGCAATTGGTAGGTTGCTCCCAGATTTCCAGCAATTCCCCTCTTAAATAAATGCTCATGACAATCTGGTTATGATTTTGCAATTAAGTTTCATTACTGATGAAGGAGAATATTAAATGCTGCCAGCACACTTTTTGAAAAATGTATCAGTGGCTTGATGTGGTGACCCAGACCCTTTATTGTAAAGTCATCTGACATATCAGTGTCAAACTGAATGAGACTTATGGTGTAATAGCATGGTTGCCCCGTCTGGTTTGTGGATGCTTTTCTTCATGAAGAGCCCTGGAGCGGGAACTAGAAACACAGCTGTGATCTATTTTTCTTTGTTAGTGCTCATTTCTCTTAACAGCAATCATCATGTTAATGGCATGATTATTCTGGAAAATAATTTGCTTTGGTTTGGCTTATTTGTGATTAAAGTCGATTGCAATTAGATTGTTAATATTTTAGTAAGCTGTGAAACAAAGATTCCAATGTTTCTAAAATAAGGCATCATGTTATCACAATACCAGCTTAAAAGTAAAAAGTTAATTGATGTTGAAGTAACAATGGTGAATTTTAACATCTTTTATTTCTGCCCATGTTGTTGATCTGCTAACTTCAGTCATGAGGAAGCTCAGGGAATTACTAATCCTGACAGTATGAAGGGACCTGAAGTAACATCAGTAAAGACTCAGCCATTAACCCTGGGGTGCTTTAGCATTTGTACCATTTCAACTCTGCATGTTATGTCAAGATAGATGAATTATCAAGCTCAGCAACTCCTCTCAGCCAATTCCTCTGTGGGTGTCATGAGCACTAACCATTGAAACAAGCATTTCTTTTTAAATGTGGTATTTAACATTGTAGTCACCAGGCTGCCTTGTCATTATTGATTTTAATTTTTAGTGTGAAATAGTTTATTGGAAAATACAAACTGTTCATGGAAAGCGGCAGTGCAATGTATTTTAATGTTTGTTGCAGACATTATCTACATTCTGAGGATTGAGACTTGTGAATCACTTGCTATATGCTGAGAGGTGTTATGCAAGTGGTTCTACATCGTGTGAGGAGCTGAGAGACTACACTCAAGCTTCAGCTTGCATCCTTGATGCATACAAAATGCTTTCAAAATTTTCTTTGTGCTCACTTGCTCTTCCTTCTCATCCTTTCGGCTTAACATCCCCCAATCCCCTGGTTGCCTCAACTCACTTCCAGCTGGGCAGAAAAAATGCATAATTCAAGTGTTTGTTTATTCTTTTAGCAAAAACCATAGATATTGAGATGGTGTCTGTGAGTTGCTAAGGAGCAAGAGAAAGTAGTGAAAGATGCAATAACAATTAATAATTTTTGCTATGGATTCCCATCTCAGTACTGGTCTTGTAGTTCACTATTTGCACTGATTGCTGTTATTGCTTTGGTCAGGAATATTTCAATTTTTATTACTTTTAACTTGCTTTCATCACTTGATATAGAGTAGTAGTTTAGAAATCAGTTAAAATTTAGGAATCAAATACAAAATTAGGAATCTGCAGAAGGGTTAAGTTGTAACTTCTGAATAATGCTGACCTGGTTATGTTATTTAGGTCTGAACTATATTCCAAAGGTGCATCAAACTTTAAGCCCCAAGTTTTTGTTCTCAGGATTGTTGGAGATGATTGACAATTCCCTTGTTGCCTGGGATCCTCTGAAAAAAATCTCCAAACTTGAAATACAGTCGGACAATTTAGACGTTCTGACTAACCTGACTAATTAGTCAGGGAATGTTAGAGAGGTAAAAATAACATGAGTTTAATTCCTGGGTAAATGAGTCGCACCTCCGTCCCCCCACACTCAATTGTTTACACTGAAGCCGATTACTCCCCCCTAATTAGCCCCCCTCGGTCTGAACTGACTAGCCCATGACCCAATTCTAGCGTTGACCTGAACATACCACCCAACTCTTCCCAGTCCCCTAACCTCTCTAGCTCCTGATCTGACAAGACTTCCTGGCTGGACATGACTATCCCTAGGAACAACCTACCCACCTGCCACTGTACGCCCTCATCCATTTACCACCCGAAACTCTGAGTGCACTTATGTTGGGGCACTTAAACTTATTTAGTGGAATATCGCCATACAAAAGGGGTGGTTTTTCCTGCATTGCTCTCTAGCTGCACAGAGTTGTATGTGAAGGCTCCTCCATGGAAGATCTCACAGAACAACGGGTCAAGATCAGTGTGTATCGTTGTCCAATCACAGATTGAAATCAGGTTTCTTATAGGGATCGGAAGAACTAAGTTGTTGTAGCTTACATATAAAATATTTAGAAGACTTTCATTTGGGCGTGCTGATTGTACTTATTTACACTTGTTGCTATTAAGTAGAGATGGTTCTGGAATGGTAATATCATTGGACTTGTACTACAGCACCCCAGGCTAATATTCTCAGTACATGGGTTTAAATCCCACCATGGCAGATGGTGAAATTTGATTTCAATTTTAAAAATCTTCAAATAGAAAGCTAGTGTGATGGTGAATGGTCAATTGTCGTAAAAGAACATCTGGTTTACTCATGTCATTTAGGTAAGGGAATCTGTCATTCTCTGTGTGGCTGTAGACCCACAGCAATGTGATTCACTCTGTGCTGCCTTCTGGATAGTTAGGGACAGCCAATAAATGCTAGTCAATGCAATTGTCCCATGATTAATAAAAATGATAACTCCAGTACATATTGAAATTTATTCCATTTGGTAACTTCGGCAGAATGTAACATGCCTTGCCGGATTAAAATAATCCATGTATTAAAATTTAAAGGAACTCTTTATATGCCAATCTGTCTCAATTCCAGCCTGAACAGATGATTCAAATGTTGTGCCTCATTTGAGAATCTGTACACATAATCCAGACTGAGCTTCAGTGCTGTACAAAGGGAGCGACTCTGTTTTTGAAATGGTTTGCTTAACGTAGAGCTTGTCTGCTTATTTCCTTTGACAAGGAGTGAGTGATGGGAAAGGTGTGACATGTGTTTGCAGAATGCAGCGGGAAAGCCCATTAATACGTGGAACGGGGATGTCTTGCTGAAATTAATGGCAGAAGAACCGTGTTTCCTATTTTAAAAAAATATAAAATCAGCTTCTCTCTCTTTCCCCCTCTCTCTCTCTCTCTGCCTCTCAGCAGCAGCCAGATGGAGAAGCTGGCCAGCTGCCGGTAGGAAATCCAGCTGGGGAATACCGCATATGGAATCCCAATAGCAAGGGAAAGATCTGAGGGAGAACTGCAGATTGAGGCAGGAGGTTTGTTTGACAGTGCAGGGGAAGCAATGCTGATTGCCTTGACCCACACTCTGCTGATGTTGGCAGCCCATCACCTGTCTTTAACTGCCTCATTTCCTGCATTATGTTTAAATGGCTGCCAAAATTGCAGCCAAAACATGAATTTAATGTTATAATTTCTGACTCGGCTCTCTAAAGCAGGTTACTTGGATGGCTGCAGGTAAAACTTGAAACAGGTGCTTTTTTATAGAATTAAGGCCAGTACTGATTCCCAGAATGCAGAATGATAAGAAAAGGGTCTTTTTTGGATCTGGCGACAGTAGAAGGAATACTAAGGATGTGTTAAATGAGAATGGGGAAATTGGAGGGAGATTCAGTCGAACCAAAAATCTGAATGTTTGGCTAATTTGGAGAAAATTGCTGGATTGCCAGAATGATTAATGAAAAACCGGACTCTCCCAGCCAAACTGGGAAGTCTGGATTCCTGATGAAGAGCTTATGCCTGAAATGTCAATTCTCCTGCTCCTCGGATGCTGCCTGACCTGCTGTGCTGTTTCAGCACTGCGTTCTCCCTCTGAGGAGCACCCAGACTCACCCCATCCCTGTAACCCTGCATTTCCCATGGCTAGTCCACCTAGCCAGCACATCCCTGGACGCTATGGGCAATTTAGCATGGCCAACCCACCAAACCTGTACATCTTTGCACTGTGGGAGAAAACCACAGTACCTGGAGGAATCCCACACAGACACAAGGAGGATATGCAAACTCCACACAGACAGTCACCCAAGGGTTGAATCAACCTGGGTTCCTGGTGCTGTAAGGCAGCAATGCTAACCACTGAGCCACTGTGCTTCCCAAAATTTGTGCTTTACAAAATCTTAGAATCCTACCAATTATCTCCACATAAGAATCCTGAAACAGACTGTTGTCAATGCTGGTGTCCATATCTTTTAATACTATGGGTTATTTTAAGAAATTACGTAATCAAGTGTATGCAGATAGCCATCTCCTTGTCTAACAAGAAGAGTCTCATAGAGTAAACCAGATCTAGATTTATTGCAGCTATTTACAGGATATAAGAATAAGCTTTACATTACTTTAAATAGTAATGCGTGGACCTAGCCTTAGCTGTATCTCTGACAAAATCCTCTTCACTGTCTCACCAAGTCCTCATCACATCATCACAGTGATGGTACATAATGCAGTCAATCAAGTTTTAATCCTTTTAGAACCATGTACAATGCTGTATCTTCCTTTACGGGATGAAACTTAATCCACGTGTCCCAGCAGCAGTTAATCAAAAGAGCTGTGACAATGTCCTGCTGTCAAAAATCTGTTCCAAAGCCCCCTCCAATGCTGTGATTTTATATCTCTCATTGTAGCCTCTATGTTTATTTCCCATTTTTTTCCATGTGTGTTCCATCTCCTTTTTCATCTCACTGTGAAATATTTTATGAAGTGAGTTTATTTATATTCATGCTGCATTCATTTTGATGTAACCTATAAACCTAAACTGAAAACAAACAATTCGGAGACTCTTTAGGGCTGTCCATAGTGATGCACATGTGCCAACCAGTCAGTGGCTGTTCCCTTGTACTGGGGCTGGAAACAGCAGCCTCTCAGTATGTGGCAAGCTTAGCACCATTTTCTGTAGAAATGAAAAGCCAAATACTTTTCATCAAGGCATGGTTTCCAGAAATCAGTTCATCAAGGCATGGTTTCCAGAAGAATGAATGACATAATCTCCTCTGGTAATCTTCCCTCCACCTTTTAGTTCCCCAACCCAATACAGTTTACTTCCATCTCCCTCACAAAATCCATAAACAAGACTGCCTGGGTAGACTTCCTGCCCCACTGAACCGATTGCTTCCTGCCTTGGATGAGTTGGACCGAAGGGTCTGTTTCCATGCTGTACATATCTATGACTCTATGACTCTTGTTTTATCTCTGGACTAAGAAACAGAGTTAATGTTTTGAATCCAGTTTGAAACAATTTCAAAGAACAGCATTGGACTCAGAATGTTAACTCTGTTTCTCACTGTACAGATGCTGCCAATTAAATTTCTCAGCATCTTCTGTTTTTATTTTAGGTCTACAGTATCTGCAATATTTTGCTTCTATATTACTGCCATTTGTCTCGTCCTTTCCAATATATATCTGTGACTCTTCTGTTCTCCTCTGCCACCTTTAAATATTTCCAATTTCTTGGCCCTAACTGCCTCCTTTATCACTTGGATGCCCAATCTCCCTATATCCCAATAGAAAAATCTGTGGGCTCTCTATACCTTCCTGAAACAGATGTCCAACCAGTACATGTAAACCACTACCTTCCTCTAACTGACTGAGCTTGTTCTCTGAACAATTTCTCCTTTAGCTCTAGTCTCTTTTAAGGTGTTTTCACATTAACTTGAATTGTAAGAAATAAGTTCTGTACCATTATTAACTTAATTGACAAAGTCAATCTAAAGTTTCTTCAGTCCTGATTAGCTACAAGACCAATTTGGTTACAAGCATGGGTCAGAAGGTCCAGTTTCACGTTGCAGTGGTACTATTGGTGTACTACAATATCACTGATCAGATTGA
Organism: Chiloscyllium plagiosum; assembly: GCF_004010195.1. Lineage (NCBI taxonomy): Eukaryota > Metazoa > Chordata > Chondrichthyes > Orectolobiformes > Hemiscylliidae > Chiloscyllium > Chiloscyllium plagiosum. The sequence goes on along the minus strand of NC_057723.1, from coordinate 21,538,898 downwards.
TTAAAAATACCTGCATTCACAAATTACATAGAATTTATTGAGTTTATCACAGTAAGTACAAATAAAATAATATGCAATAAGGGAGTACTTCAGTTGGTTCACTTTGAAACACTAACTTGTGATTCGAGGCTAACAGGGTACATGTTCTCTTGTTCTCTTCTTTTGACTGATTCCATCTTTATTTTTTTTGAGGACCATAACCATTAAAAGTTTAGGCTCATTAGCCATTGCTAGCTGCTACCACACTGCATGATCAAATCCTGAAATCTGATTGGCTTGCCAGCACATGAAAGCACATGACCAATCTTGAATTGGCTCAGAAGTGCATTTAATTTATAATTGGTTTCGTAGGAGTCACCTTACAGATATCATTTCCAAATATCTCTTGACTGTTTTCTAACGTATCAGTTACTCATAGTAATATCCTTTCCCGTAATGCTTTTCTTGGTTTGTAGGGAGTCATAAACTTAGAAAGTTAAGGAAACAACATTAAGGTACTTTTTGTCTGCTTGGAGGATACGTAGTGTCACATCCTAATACTATCACACCAGCTGTGTAATTGGTACATCAAAATATTTTTGAAGATTATAGTATAATTTAGTTAGAAGAACCATTCTAATTACAAAGCTAAACCATCTGGGACTGTGCTGGTTTCACTTCAAAATAGCTTCACAGTTTGTAGCAGGGTCATAAAAAGTGAGTTACCTCCAGCACTAAGTCAATTAGCCTGGGGCCATTTGGTTGGTCTCACCATTGACAGCATGAAGTTTCGAAGATCCTCATGCTTTTTGACATTAGTATCTTCTATTGACCGCAAAGAAAACAGAACATAATATTAATGCCTCACTTGCATAAACATTAAACATAACCAAACTGTAACTAATTATTGAAAAATAAACTCAATACTTCACATTCTATTAAATAAAAGGTGTCAGTGCTGATACCCTTGTGGATCCTAGCTATGCCTGTCTTTTTGTAAGATCTGTTGAATGTTTTTTTCTTCCAGTCCTACCCATGCAACTTCCTCCAATCCTTTTGTTGTAATTGAAGACTGTATCAGTGCCGTCTCCTGCATTTACCTTGACTTGTAAAACTTCATCAATTATGTTTACAATTTTAACCATTTAATTTCCCATTGTTTTTCAGTAACTGTACTCTTCCCTTCCTTGACTCCTTTGTCTCCATTTCTGATGATAAACTGTCTTTTCGTAGTTATTATAAGTCCACTGACTCCCACAGCTACTTAGATGATACATCTTTACACTCTATATCCTGATCACCATTCCATTCTCCTAGTTTCTCCATCCTTGTTGCATCAGCTCTAAAAATACAACCGTATACAATTGTACCAGTCAGATGTTTTCCTTTTAACATCTACCCAGGGTCCCACACTCACTTTCATTCCTGCCAACCGTAGTTGTCATGGCCCACCACATTATTATACTTTCCCTCATCACTTCCCCTTCCTCCCATAAATTCTGTCCTCCATTTTGTTTCCTTTTCTCTGCTTTTCTCTTTTCTGTTATTGCACATCTTTCTTTCTATTCTTGTCCCACTGCCATTCTCTTTGATACTAGAAAAGAAACTTTTTTGATTGATCACCTGTCTTCTGTCTGATCACAGACCTTCCCTTTGTCCTTATCTCACCAATCTCTTTCAAAACCTATTAGATTTCTAACTTAGGTCCTGCTTCTTATAAAATTGTTAACTCTCTTTCTCTCTCTATGCAATGCTGTTTAACCCTCTAAATGTTCTTCTACAATTTTACAGGTCTGTTGTTTAATATCTTACCATCAGTCTGCTCTTACATCTTTAAGAAACCTACTATGTCAGTATACCTTTGCAAGACAAGCTCATGGCACATCACTGTGTCACAGCATGTGACTTCATGGTATAAAGATTTCAAATTCTATCTGACCTGAGATTACTTGAAGCATAACGTGCTGCCTGAACCATGCTGTTCTATATCATTTATTAATGCTAGCACAGACACTGATATACCTGCACATATATTTGTACATAGTAGTTAGTTGCAACAAATGTTTGTTGGATTCTTCAGTACTACATTAGCAATGCCTAGTTTTTTATGTCACAAGGGATGACACAAGTGTTGTTGAATCTACTGGAAGCAAAACCCACATCAACCTGTGTTGAACTGCCAGCTTTAGTTACTTCAGACACTTTTAATACAATGGAAACCTTCAGTATGTATTATTAGTTTGTATATGGTCATTATGACCCATTCAGCAAAAGATCAGCGTGTAACAAGCTACAGTAGGCTTGTTAACAAGAAAGAGTAAGACAAATCCTGAGATTTTAGAGGTCTGTTCCAAGATCAAAAATCACACACCAGGTTATAGTCCCACAGCTTTAATTGTATGCACTAGCTTTCGGAGCACTGCACCTTCATCAGGTGATTGTGGAGTATAAGATTGTAACACTCCACAACCACCTGATGAAGGAGCAGCACTCTGAAAGCTGGTGCATCCTATTAAATCTGTTGGACTATAACCTGGTGTTGTGCGATTTTTAACTTTGTACACCCCAGTCTAACACCGGTATCTCCAAATCACGATGTTCCAAGATCTTTAATGATGTTTTGTTTTACTCATGAACTGATACATCTGGTAATAAATTTGTGGTCACTGATATGCTTGAAACAGTCCTGAGTATTACAGCAAGAAATGTACTATTTCTCAGCACTCCGGAAACTCCCAACAAAGTTTTAAAACATTGTAACTGTGGCAATGCAGGCTCAGTTCGCTTAGTGGACCAAATGGCTAGCATGCAAAATAATCCCAACAGTATCCACAGGTTCAGTTCTCCTTGCAGATGAGGTAGATTTGGGATCTGCTTCCATGTCCTTGACTGAGAATACAAGGCAATGGCAAACCACCACCTACCAAAACTGCCAAGAAAACAGGTATAAGACAAAGCATCGGAAACAATAAGCCTTTAGTTAGAGCACACATGACATGATGACAGCAAGAGTAGAAAAATATTGCTTGTTTCAATATCTATAGGTTAAGGATTAGTTTCATGGACATCTGAATCATAGAGTCATAGAGTCATATAGCATGGTAACAGACACTTCAGTCCAACTAGTCCACGTTGACCATGTTCCAAAACTTTGCCTGCCTGCGCTTGGCCTATGTCCATATTCATGCACTTATGCAAATATCTTTTGACTGTACCTGCATCACTTCCTCTGGCAGTTCATTCCACACATGAACCACTCTCTGTATAAAAAAGTTTGTCCCTCATGTCCTTTTTAAAACTTTCTCCTCTTACATTAAAAATATGATGATTTTTGATTTTAATTACCCCCAGCCTTGCTATTCATATCTATGCCTGGCATGAACTGATAAACCTCTATAATGTCACCTCTCAACCTCCGATGCTCCAGTGAAAAAACTCCTAGCCTAGCCAGCCTAATTTTATAACTCAAACCCTTCATTCCCGGCAACATTTTGGTAAATCTTTTCTGAACCTTCTCCAATTTAATAATATCCTTCAGTTAATGTTAATGTTTTTGTGCACATGTATTTATAAGTATATGAACAGAACTGTTCAATGGGAATAACGTCAGTTCTAATTTTGATGTAAAGGGACTTTAGGTCTGAGTTTCTCTCACCAAAGGCAATTACTTCGTAATGTAAGAGTAAAATTCAAATGCCTTGCTCTTATGTTTGACCCACAGCTGTTGGGACACTGTAAAAAGCAGAATAACCTCATATTTTAATGTAAAATGCTATAAAATATGAATGATGTGACAGACTGTGATAATATTTAAATTGACGAGTAGCTGCTAATTAAGGAGTACCCTCGAAGCACCTGTTCTTTGACATTCTTATAAAAAAGCAACTTATCATGAGAATGATGCGTTTGAGTACATTTATAACTCAAGTCTAGAAACTGTAGGTAACCTGTCTCGTCGCAGTCAAAATATAACTTGACATCATTCAGTCAGCTGTGCCTGCTTTTACTGCTCTGAGGGACCAGCTGCATTATTAAGCTGGTTTAAAACTGCATCTGTGTGTTTTGCGATCAGCTCAGGGCATCTTTAACAAAGACATGTGAGGTTGTGGATTGATGAGTTTCACCTGCATGCCTGCAATTTCAGTAAAATAGGTGGAAGGCAGTGCCAATCAATGTTGACCTTACTTTGAGATGAGCTGGGTTGACTTGCTTAGGCAAGCTAGAAGCCACCAACTCACTGTACACTGTTCTCGCACTAACAGAATTGACCATTCCAAAGAAAGCAGATGGAGGATGGTACTGTATATACTGTAGCTAATGTACTCCAATCAATAAGAACTGTATCAGAAAGTCCCTTGGCAGCATGTAGAATGAGATAAATTGCTGATGTGAAGTGTGTGTATATGTTTATGTGTTACATATATAGCAATAATGTCCCACAGCCACTTAGTAAATGGTTCTGTTTTTAAATTGTAAGTTTAGGGTTAAGTGCTCTGTATGTAATCCAAAATAGCCATGCTCAACCAAGATTGAGAGGGGGAGACTATTTTCTAGTAAATCTAAAACCATTATGAAATAATCAGATAAATTCAGTTGAGGAGGATCATTCAAGTGTTTCTTATCTCGTTCTGGACATTTGCCTCCTGTGTTGCACCTGAAAATCTATTTCATGTTGTTCATCACTGTGACGATTACTATGATGAACTACTTTCAATCTTATTCTACTCTTTTTAAAAAACTCTTTATAAAAACTCATACAAATTGTTTAATTACCTTCTTTCCAGACCAAAGATAAAATTCTTGTGGATTTGCCTTATAAAGCAGTCATCTGATCCTCAAGTTACCTTTGTGACTTTTTTCTTTAAATAGTTTGAATTGTCTTGCTTATGTTTTGGTTGCCAGAATCATAGAATTCCTAGAGTGTGGAAGTGGGCCATTTGACCCATTGAGTCCATGCTGATCTTCCAAAGAACATCTCCAACAGACCATCCCTGGAAGCCTGCAATTCCCATTGCCAATCCACCTAGTTTCCACATCCCTAGACACTTTAACATGACAAACCACCTAGTCTGCACAACTTTGGACTGTGAGAAGACACCTACGCAGACACAGGGAGAATGTGCAAACTCCACCTGAGGGTGGAAATCAAACCCAGGTCCCTGGTGATGTGAGGTAGCAGTGCTAACCACTAAGCCAGGATACTGGCCATTGTGGCACGGTGGCTGAGTGGTTAGCACTGCTGCCTCACAGTGCCAGGGACTTGGGTTCGATTCTGGCCTTGGGCAACTGTGTGTGTGGAGTTTACGCATTGTCCCCATGTCTGCATGGGTTTCCTCCCACAATCTAAAGATGTGCAGGTTAGGTGAATTGGCCATGCTAAATTGCCCTAGTGTTAGGTGCATTAGTCAGGGATAAATATAGGGTAGCAGTCTGGTTGGATTACTCTTCAGAGGGTCAGTGTGGATGTGTTTGTTGGGCTGAAGGGCCTATTTCCATACTGTAGGGAATCTAATCTAATCAAGCAGACATGGAACTCAGAATATAGTCTCACCATTTTGAGCTCATCTTCTTTGTACTTCTCTACAGTTTTGGTCTACAGTTTAGAATTCTATTTGTTTCAGTAATGACAACAGGAAGCTCAGATTGGAATCCATATGTAACAATGCTGCTTTCACACTTCTCAGGCAATTAGTGCTCCACATTGATTGGGTATTGGACTGTTAATTATGAACTGTGTCTTTTTATCCTGTTTTGGTAATTTAACTATTTTCTCTCAGTAAAGAAACTATGCCAGTGCTGAGGACTGAAATACTCAATGATTACAATGATCATCGAACTTAGTTGCCTAGTGCCTGTATTTTTCAGCACCCTGGGTATCATTTTGCTTCCAAAATCACATCCAAGTGTGCAGACTTCAGACACTGGCTGTGCCAGATGTCGTTTAGTTGAGATCTTTGTCACGGACAATGTCGGAATCTCTGCCAGCGAAATGCAGAGTGGAACGTTTGTGACATCCGTCGGCTAATTTAACTCTAGCTGTGTCGTTTTCAACCACACAGCTCCAGTTAATGTCCTCTCTTAATCTCACACAGCTGGACATGTGCTCAGCAGCAGGAAGAACACCTCCACCACTGACATTTAAAAGACGCATCAACTACTTTTAGGCTAGTTGCTGATTGATTTTTCCTCACCTTTGCTGAGCTGATACCTTTAATAAAAGTAAGATTTGATTTTCACATTTACCAATGCATTAAATTAAATTGTGTGTAATAACATTTTTGCTCAAACTTCATTTAAGTCAGTAATGCTATTTAACGTAGATGAAATCTTTAGTTCTGTCTTCAAGGATTCTGCTGAGTTCACTTCTTCTCTGTCATGGCTACTTACTTTCTACACTCCCATTATCTTCAGTTGACTGATGATGTAGAATCCATATGTGTGGAGGTAAGAAATTAGGAGCGGAAGAAGACACTGGTGGAAGTAATCTTATAGGGGCCCTGACGGTTGCTTTTCAGGAGGTCAGAGAATAAATCAGGAGGTAATGAAGAGGGCATGTGTGAAAAGGAAGTATATTAATCATGGGCAAGATGTGTGATTTATAAATATCAATATGCTGTATTTTGGTGTTTGCATTTTGAACTAGTATATTGTGGATTTTAGTGTGTATTTATAATGGTGGTGTAATCAGAGAGAGCAAGTATTGAATGGCATTAGCTTTTTTTTTAAGCTGCTCGTGTGAGGTTATTGAACATGTGACACTGCATCCAATTCCTTGAGGCCGCAGTGTTGGCATTGACCATGATGGATATCTGCCCCACTGCCTGCTTATGTGTATCCGGAAAGATATGGATAGAGGACCTCTTTCCTGATCCTGCTTGTATGAAGGTTTCCTGTATTGTGCTGTGTAGAATATTTAGGAATGCTCTGTGTTCTCTGTTGCACAGGTCAGACGCTCTTCCCTAGACTCTTCCAACACCTGCTTCAGTCAACCTGCAACTCCACTTCCAGACGTACAGGCTGACTTTGAGGTGGTATGGCTTAGTTCAAATCCATGCTCGCTTCAAATATTATTGTGGCCGCTGTTTAAGTGTGCTACAAAAAATGGTGCATTCAGCATGGATTGCACTCTGCGATCTTATAAATGAAAGCAATGGATGCAGGTTAGTTATGCATCATAATCTCTGCGCTCAATTTCAGAGCATATTGAACAACTGTTTAGAATATAGTGGATAAGCAGGAGGCTGGAAGAACACAACAAGCCAGGCAGCATACACCCAAAACATTGACTTCTCCACCTCTTTGGTTTCCAGCATCTGCAGTTTCTTTTGTCTCTAACCTAGTTTAGAATATAGTGGCAGCATCAAAACTCCACATTCAAACATGGCACAAATTAAAGGAGCATTCCCTTTATCCTGCATCAACATCATATCTTAATTTCAATATATTGGAAGCTGTGGGTTTTCAGTTGGGTTTAAGAAATAAAACTGACCTGTGCTCTTTTGCACCTTACAAATTGTGCACCCAACCCATATATGACTTTGCCTGGAATGTTTCTCTTTTCACACAGGGATTGAATATGCAGTGTACTTTGTGAGCTGTGATTGAGCACATGGACAGTGTGGGTTTGGAGACAGGCAAATTTAGCATGTCTGCCTTAGTTCTTCAATAAGGCTGCGTAACTCCCAGTATTCTTTACAAGTAAGCCAAATCCCTCACCCCTGCTCACCACCTCTTAACTCATAGCAGTCACTGCCCCCTTATATCTCACATGTCATCCTGTACCTCCTCTACTCTATGCGATACCCTAGTCCTCCTCAGATAGTCAATGGCGTCTCCATGTCCTCATGCATCTTCCATAGCCACTTGCCCAGTACATTTGTACAGTCCTTAGAAACCATGCAATAGCAAATTGACCCTCTAACAATCCAACAAAACCCAGAACTGAAGCACGTTAAGAAGAAAAGGCAAACTATTTTTATGTTAAACAGGTAATCTTTCATGTACCTCTGAATGCAGAAATAAGCAAGAAGCCACATAAAGACATATTCTGGTATTACGGCATCTTAAACTGCCTATAATTCTTGGATCAATAGACATTTTGTGAGGCTGAAACCATTGATAGATTTTGGAAACCAGCAGAACATTCATAATGGTTATAGCTGATTGAACAAAATATTTTATGGGCGGCACGGTGGCACAGTGGTTAGCACTGCTGCCTCACAGCGCCAGAGACCCGGTCCGGGTGCTCTGGTTTCCTCCCACAGTCCAAAAATGTGCAGGTCAGGTGAATTGGCCATGCTAAATTGCCCGTAGTGTTAGGTAAGGGGTAAATGTAGGGGTATGGGTGGGTTGCCCTTCGGCGGGTCGGTGTGGACTTGTTGGGCCGAAGGGCCTGTTTCCACTCTGTAAGTAATCTAATCTAATTTCATTACCTGAAAGCAGCAGAAGAAATTGTGTCTCCTTTCTATTTTAAAGCAGAGTGCCTGTCAATCAATGGAAGGAAGCAAGTGCAGAGATTATATTAAAAGCAGATTTTTTTTTTACTAATGGCCAGAACCACCTGTAAATTGAAATCACAGTATAAGAGGGCAAACTAGACGCTGACAGGACCCTTCTGAAAACATATTCGGTGCATTATGGCACTTCTGACAATTTTGACAACATTGTAATGCTTGACAACAATTATGTAATGCTCACCTATGTACCTTTTCTGGACTGACCACTAAGATAAATTACTGCGTTAAAGACAGATTGCTATTACAATACAACTTCTACTAATGATATTTCCATTTTACACTTGCCTGCCAGAATGTTCCTAACTCCTTCAGTCATCCCAAATTTTCCAAGGAGATATTTTTTAAGGCTTCCAAAATTTCACACTTCCACTCGAAAATTGTGTGCTTGAGGAAGTATAATTTTCCAGTGTTCTACACAATAGAGACTCCAATCTTAGACAAGATGTGAATGCATTTTGAAAGCCATGCCTCCCTGACCTACAAAAATGCTACATGATGCTGGTCAGGAATTTCGATGTAAATTGATGATTGACCATAAGAAAAATTAAGTGCAGCATTTTGTTCCCACCACCATATGGTTATGAAAATCAATTCTGTTGAGTTCAACTCTGATTTTCAAAACGGTAAAGGCTAAAGCTGTTGGGGATCTAATTGAGAAATGGTGACATGGTGGCATAGTGGCCAGCACTGCTGTCTCACAGCGCCAGGTGGCTGGGTTCATTTCCAGCCTCGGGCAACTGTCTGTGTGGAGTTTGCACATTCTCCCTGTGTCTGTGCGGATTCCTAACAGGTGTACAGGCTTCCTTCCATAGTTCAAAATGTGCTGTTTTGGTGGTTTGGTCAGGCAAAATTGTCTATGGGATCTAGGGATGTGAAGGCTAGGTGGATTAACTATAGTAAATATGGGATTGCAGGGAGTAGATCTGGGTGGAAATTTCTTTGGAAGGTCAATGTAGACTCAATGTGTTGAATGGCTTCTTTCTGCATGCTAGCGATTCTAAGAAGCTTGTTTTTTTATTGGCATGATGACATTTCCACATCCTTGACCCTCCCTTCTTATGGTTTTTTAGACATGAATATCTGATGCTCATCATTATATTTTAAAAGGGGGTTGTTTAACCCATTGTATCTTGTTGGTGCTTTGAAACAGTTATTCAGTTAATCTAAGTCTTTCATCTCTTCCCCATAGCCCTACAAATTTTTAAATTATTGGGTATTGTCCTTTTGAAAGCAGCAGTTGAATCTTGTTCAGCTGCCACGTTCTGGATTATCATAATTTAAGATGCAGGGTGGAATAAAAAAGGAAGGCACAAGATTGTGCTTCTGCATGGAATATGTTAGAAATTTATTGTTCTGTACAAAGTAGTGAAACGTGTTGTGCTTCATATCAGCTTTCATAAAGAAATTGATCCAATATTTCAGAATTCACAGCAGAATCTTGAAAGTTATGTGGAAAATATTTCCAGTTCCACAATTCATAAAAGTCTAATTATGAGATTCGCAAAACTTATTGACATTTTGAACAGGAATAAGACTGTTGTCCCCTGTCATCCATGTAATTTCTTTGGCAGTGATGTGTGATGGGATATGTTAAAGAATGATCTTCAAATGTCTATTCAAGGTAATATGAAAAATATGATGAAAATGTTTCCTGATGCTTTATTGCTAGTAGTCACATCCAGAAGTTCAGTTCACCATCTTGAATGATGGACTACATTAACCAATGGGATATATAGCATGTTATGATGTAGCCTTGCATGGTTCTTAAAGGAAATTATGAAGGTATTTACTAGGAGGCATAAGAATTGAGGGTCTAAACTATTTTTTTCATTTTTTTATTCATCTGTACATTCTGTGCAAAATTGTCTTATTCATAAGACCATAAGATAGAGGAGCAAATATTAGGCTATTCAGCCCATCGAGTCTGCTGTGCCATTCAATCACAACTGACAAGTTCCTCAACCCCATTCTCCTACTTTCTGCCGATAACCCTTAAACTCCTTAATACTCAAGAACCTATCTATCTCAGTCTTAAATATGCTCAATGACCTGGCCTCCATATCCTTCTGTGGCAGTGAATTCCATAGATTCACCACTCTCTGGCTAAAGAAGTTTCTCCTTATCTCTGTTCTAAAAGGTATTCCCTTTAATCTAAGGCTATGCCCTTGGGTCCTAGTCTCTCCAACCAATGGAAACATCTTTCCAACATCTACTCTGTCCAGACCCTTAAATATTCTGTATGTTTCAAGTAGGTCCCCCCTCATCTTTCTAAACTCCATCAACTATAAACCCAGAGTCCTCAAACGTTCCTCATGTGTTAAGCTTTTCATTCCTGGGACCATTCCCGTGAATCTCCTCTGAACATGTTCCAGGGCCAGTACATCCTTCCTGAGATATGGGACCCAAAACTGCACATAATGCTCCAAATGTAGCCTGACTAGAGCTTTGTAGAGCCTCAGAAGTACATCCCTGCTTTTACAAATCCTCTCAAAATAAATGCCATCATTGCATTTGCCTTCTTAACTATTGACTCAACCTGCACGCTTACCTTGAGAGAATCCCGGACTAGAACTCTCAAGTCTCTTTACACTTCAGATTTCTGAATTTTCTTCCCATTTAGAAAATAGTACATGCCTCTATTCTTCCTACCAACGTGCATGACCTCACACTTCCCACATTGTACTCCATCTGCCACTTTTTTGCCCATTCTCCTTACTTATCCAAATCCTTCTTCAGGCCTCCCTGCCTCCTCAATGCTACCTGTCCCTCTATCTATCTTTGTATCATCTGCAAACTTAACCAGAGAGCCCTCAGTTCCTTCAGCTAGATCATTAATGTATAAAGTGAAAAGTTGTGGTCTCAAAACTGAACCTTATGGAACACCACTTGTCACCAGCTGCCATCCTGAGAAGGACCCTTTTATCCCCATGTTCAGCTTTCTGCCAGACAGCTAAGTTTCTCTCCATGCTGGCACCTTGCCTCTGACATCAATATCTGACATCATGGACCCTTATCTTGCTCAGTATCCACCTGTGCAGCACTTTGTCAAAGGCCTTATTGATGTCCAGGTCAATAACATCTAGATATTTAGGACTGAGTGGAGAAATGGTGAAGTATTTTCTGGTTGTAGGGTGTCAGCTCGCCTCAGTGAAAGAATGGTCATTCCAATATCACTAATCTTCTGATATATCAAAGATGCCGTACCCATCATGGTTTAGCGCTCCTACACTTACAACAGCAGCATGAGGTCCAAGCGTCGACATGATGTAAATTTTTGTCAAAGAGTGTGGTGCTGGAAAAGCACAGCAGGAGATCATTCCTGATGAAGCGCTTATGCTCAAAACATCAATTCTTTTGCTCCTCGAATGCTGCCTGATCAGCTGTGCCTGACACGCTTTGACTCTGATCTCCAGCATCTACAGTCCTCACTTTCTCCTCCATGACAGAAATGTTTGTCGGCCAAACTCAGGGTCTTTAATATTGCAAGGTTCTGTTGACAATCGACCAATCAGATCCATTTATTGAGTTGACTGTGGGTAAACTTGTCAGTAGGGATGAGGATTCTAGATAATTACACAATTCAACATCCTAATAGGTTTGTGCTGAACAAAAAAATGATACTTTATCCCAGGTAAACTTTGTGGTTTTACCCAATTAAACTGTCTGTAGATCCTGAAGCCCTGGCTGTTAGCAGCCGATGCTTAAATTCTTTGGGATTAGATGAATGTTGCACCACATATCCAACAAATCTATACTTATGTGAATGTGCCAGATATTTGATTTGGAGATTCTTCAGTATGGTGATATATTTCTTTGTATATTTGTTGTCAGGCTGCCCCAAAACAACCTCATAAATGAACTTGAATAAGAATTTATGGTTTCCCCGGAACAAAGCCAATCTATAGCCATTGAAAGTAAATACAGATCAGTCAATGGAAAATAATAGAGGATGGCACTGAGTCTTTCAACCCACTTGCAACCAGCAGAAATTGTGATAAATGGTTGAATGCGTTGTCTTTTGGAAGTATGTGGGGAAAAAAAAAGTTATTGATTTGGTCATAGAGACCAAATACCATGAGTCTGTTATTATCATCTACCTACCACAGCATTAATGTAAATGTAGTTTCAGCAGCAATTACTGTTAAATTATGGACTGTTCTGCACTGCAGAATGTGCTAACCATGCATTTGCATAAAACTCTCCAGGTGGATGCAAAGATCCACAGATGATTTTTATAAAGTAAGCCTCTCAGCACTCTGAACTGGATTTGAAGCTCAATTCCACAGATAAAGTGACAAGATTCCAAACATAGCTTGTGTCCTGATAGAAAATTACATCAAAGAATGCATTTTTCTTGGAAGTGGGAGAAAGGAAATGCAAATTTTACAAATATTTTCAGTTAATAAGCAGTGGTATTCCTACTAGTACGTCTTGATGGTATCTTCGTTATACAGGGTATATCCTTACTATCTGATACTTAACAATACAACTGCATTTCCTCATCTTTCAGATTCAAATAATCTGTTTACAGCTACTGATCAACTTCGACTGGCAGTGATTGTCACAGAAAGGAATAGACAAAAGACCAAGGAACTAAAAAGTGATGAAATCCTCTTAGAGACAATTGACCCTCTGCCTTAGAGTACTTTGCAGTCATTTCACATGGGAGGGAAGACAAGGTAGTGTTTAATCTTTGGTTACTTGCTATTTCAATTCAGCATCAATTTTCTGGCAATATAGGGATTAAAAGGAAAGCAGATCAGAATGATAGATTGCTGTAAAATCGATGAGCAATATAGAAGCCAGCTCATTTCAATAGATAAAGAGGGGGTTTCCAGAGTAGATGTCCTTTTTTACCAGTGGAAAATTGAAATTAATATTTTTAATAAAAATGCTACATTTCATTAGTAATCCTACAATGTCAAAGGCAAAAGGGCTTATTATTCTCTTGTGCAATATCTCGAGGACCAATTGGATTGACAGGCTATTAAGAGCTTCATGTGATGTCTGTTTCCTTCCTCTGGAGAATGCTTTACGTAATGGATTGTACAATTGACACAGTAGAATGCTAACTGCAGATTACCAAGCCTTGTGCTCCAATGTTCATTTCATTATTATTCTAAGAGAACGTGGCATCTAAATGTGAAGCACAGCTTTTACTTTTACATTGGGGCATAGGTTCATGATAAATGCTCAAAGCAAGTTGTCTGTTCCCATTCTGTAAACATAATACTTTCAAGGTACTTTTGATGCAATAAGTGGTTATGTTGAATCCTTGAAGTGCTTTGACTTGCTTGGTTGCTTTGCAGTGTACTATTGAAAGAAAAGTACTGCTGTTAAAGGGCATTTTTCAGTAACAGGGAATGACATCCTCAGCTTTTGAACAAGTTATTAACAAAACGCTGCAGATGCAGGAATTGCGAAATCATATTTTATAATGGAAATAACAGCTCTTGCAGCTTTAATAGGGAAGCAAGAAGAATATGTGTTCTAGGTCCATGGCTTTTGGCTGGCCACCCATTCTGTGTTGAACCAATCATTACATGTGTAGAAGCCAGTATGCAGTCTCTGAAAGCCAATGACATGGCTTCTGTCGAAGTTCTGCAGTGGAAGTTCTGACTGATGCCTTGCAATCTCAGATTGCTGCAGCAGGACTCTGAATACCATTGATCGAAAGCGAATCAGAGTATAACAACAGTCCATCAATCTCTTTTGCAACAATCGGCTAGATTGCTGAGTTGCCATCCTAAGTGAGTGGCAGTGTCTGTGTGGAGTGTGAGCTGGATATGCTCTCTCAGGAAGATAGCAATCATTTTCTCATCCTTGCCACTCCAGCAGTAACCTTGCTTTTATCTGTCAGTTGCCAGCCAAACTGCTGCTGCCAAAATAACATAATCTGATGTCAGGCCCTAAAATCCCAGTGCTCCTCCAGTAGAAAGTGGTTTGGCACTTGGGGCAGATGACCCAGAAATAAAGGAGGAGGCTATCAATCCCCAAGGCTGGTTGGGTAGAATGCCTGACTGGAGGCTGCAGCATTGTGTTCCAAGTTTAAAACATAAAACTTGTTAACTTGACTTCAAGGCAACATTCAGCTGCATGAAGCCCGATCAGAACTGGAGCCAGTGCAATCGGGTGAAAACTCTCTGTTTGTTGGAGTCATACCCAGTTATTGTGAATGTTGGAGGATAATCAGTTCAGATCCAGTATATCACTGCAGGAATTCCTCAGCACATTGTTCTATGTCCAACTATCTTCAGTTGCAGCATTATTGATTGCTCAAAGTTTGTGAGAAGATTTGTAGCTCAGGTGCTCGTTGGTGTGGTTCTGAACGGAACGAGGACATGCCACAACCCAAAGGACTAGCCACACTACCATACATCAAGAACATTTCTGAAATGACAGCCAGACTACTGCAACCACTAGGACTTATAACAGCACACAAACCAACAGCCACCCTCAGACAACAACTCACCAGAACGAAGGACCCGATACCCAACATGAGCAAAACTAATGTAGTGTACAAAATCCCATGCAAGGACTGCACAAAACACTATATAGGACAAACAGGAAGACAGCTAACGATCTGCATCCACGAACACCAACTAGCCACGAAACGACACGACCAGCTATCCCTAGTAGCCACACACGCAGACGACAAGCAACATGAATTTGACTGGGACAACACTACCATTATAGGGCAAGCCAAACAAAGAACAGCCAGGGAATTCCTAGAAGCATGGCACTCATCCACAAACTCCATCAACAAACACATCGACCTGGACCCAATATACCGGCCACTACAGCGGACAGCTGAAACTGACAACCGGAAGCGGCAGGGACAGGCCACTATAAATGCTGGAGGAAACACCACAGAAGCGCTTCACAGGAGGCTTCCAAGCACTGAGGATGTCACCTCGACAGGGGACGAAACGTTGCAACAAAAACTTCCAGCTCGGCAAACAGAACCACAGCGTTATTGATTGCCCCCTCTTCCCCCCACATTCCCCCTGCATCAACCCCTCACATTTGAAGGTCATAAGTGAGAATGTCTATGATCATTGTATAATGTTCAGTATCATTTGTGATATCTCAGATACTGAACCAGCCCATATTCATATAGAGTAAGACATGGACAACATCCAGGCTTAGACTAATAAGTGGAAAATAGCATTTGCACAAGTGCCAGACAGTCACCATCTCCAGCAAGTGAGAATCTATACATTTCGCCTTGATGTTCAATAGTATTAGAATTGCTATATTGCCTACTCTCAACATCCTGGGGTTAGCATTGTCTAGAAGCTAAACTGGATCAGCTAAATAATTATTGCACTGATAACAGTATCTCAGAAGTTAGGAACTCTACTTCAAACAATATACCTCCTTCTCCCCAGTGCCTATCCACCATTTATACAGCATAAGACAGGAATGTGATGGAATATTCTCCACTTCCCTGGATGAGTACAACTGCAACAACATTTACAAAGCTCAATATCATCCAGGACAAAGCAGTCAGTTTGATTAGCACCCCATCCATCACCCTCAACATTCGCTACTTTACTATTAATGCATAGTGGCAACTTTGTGTACCATCTACGAGATGTATTGCAGATGTTCAGCAAGTTACTTGCAACAGCATCTTCTAAATCTGCATCACCTTCCAGGGCAGGGAAAGAAATCACTTCCTTGTCTGGGAGCCTGGCTCTGCCCATCAACCTGAGTACAACTGGTTCTTAGAGCTCTGAAACTTAGTTATTGGGTCCTCATGTAAACCCCTTACCACGAGGGCAGCAGATACATTGTCCATGCATCAAGTAACCTTCCAAGCTATGCATTATCCTGACTGAACTACATTGCAATTCCTTCACTGTTCCTGGGTCAGGATCCTCAAATTCCTTTCCTATTAACAGTAAGGATGCCCCATACACCTCAAGGAGTTGCAGCAGTTCAAATAATAAATGCTGGCCTAGCTAATGATACCCAAATTCCATGAAAATTAAAAAAGGGTTTTTGGAATTTTTATGCACGTACATGTCTATTTTTCTCAATGCCACAGAGCGCCTTGCCTCTCTAACAAGGCAACCTACCTCACTCAAAGTCACACTGAGGCCAGATCCAATGGGATACCTTACCACTTCAATGGCCACTCAAATCAATTGCCTGAAAATAGACTTGTTTCTCCCTAGTCTAACCTTCACATTCCAGATTCCAAACTTTAGGGACTCCAGATTCGATTTCCTTGGAGGCAGCAGATTATTTAAATGTCCAGCTGCCTCCAGGAACTATGTGCTTACAAAATACAGGATACGTGAGGGATGCTGCATTCGGTGGTGGGACTTGGAATTCCCAATTTCCTCTGGCATTTTCACTATGGCAGAGAGGCTCTTTGTTGTGAAAATCTGGGCCTGAATGTTGGCAGCCTTCCATCAAACTGCTTATGAATTATTTCATTACATCAAGATCGGGCAACAAGGAGCCTTCATTCATTCTACCACATCTAAATACACTTCCTTCTCAACTCCCTGTCTGTAATGCTCCTGTTCGCCAGTTTTATGTTTTACTAGTACTGACAAGGGTTAATTCTTTATAACATCAAATTTGTGCGGCATGTAGAACACTACTACGAAACGTAACACTCATTCGGTTGTCAGTTACTGCTTAGTTAGTTAAGACTTTCATCTGCGTGAGGAGGTTATGCTTTCTAGCCCCAGTTTAGACACTTCAACACCAAAGTCTACCTTGATGCACCAGTGTCCTTTATTAGAAGTGCTGCACTGTCAGAGATACTTTATTTCAGATGAATCATTAAACTGAGGTCCTTTATAAGCTGGATCCAAAGGAACCAGTGGCACCATTTTGAAGAAGATTATGAGTGTTCTCCCCAGTATCCTGGCAAACATGTGTCTCTCAACTAATGATAGATTATCTGTTCATTATTGCATAGTTTCTTTTGAAAATCAAATTTGCTATGTGCAAACTGGTTAAGTTGCTTTCTACCTTACAGCACTGTCTGTATTTCCTTGGCTCCAGACTTCTTTGGGACATTCTTGGGTCTTGAAAACCTGAGATTTCAAGCTTCTCTTTCTCTCAATGGAAGGCTCCTTCAGTGTAGTCTAGCCACAGAATAGTTGTTTGATGTTTCTGATGGTTTGCAATTTAATGTTCCCCATGGCAGTATGATTCTCATTGTGTATTTATTATGCACCTCTGTATGGGTTCTGGACTGGAGTCTTGAGTGATGAATCATGTCATAAATGGATAACACTGTAGTCACACAGTAACTTGCCATCTAATTGCCATCAAATACAATTGGTACTGACCACTGCAAAATGAAATCGTTATGACTGTTGCTAGGATAACAGGCATTCAACTGCATAATATACTGCTCATGGTTTCACAACAGCTGTACAGTTTGCGAATGAAATCTCTTTCAATTCATGAACACAGCAGAGTTCAATTTTAGGGTGTATGCAAGGCAGTAGGCATATAATCAGTGACTACCTATACCATGTGGACACTTGCTGCCTGCTGTCCCTGAGTATAGGGAAAGAATCTTAACTTATTCTCTGTGTATAGGCAACATTTGTGACTACCTTCATGTAGTAGTACAGCTGAAAAATGTGAAATGTTACCTTGATACCCGCAGCAGCTATACCTGGATGGAGCCACAGTATAAAGGTTAAGAGTCATTGTTACAGTGATGTCCAGAGGCAGTAATATTCTTGCTGTGCTTTGAGGTTGCGAGGAGACATTGTGGTTGCATTTATCCGAAATCAATCCCGATCTCTATTTTGGAGCAAAGATATTTAATGCATTGTACTTTATTGACATTCAAGCACAATAATATCAGAAGTGACCATTAAGCCCTTAAACTTGCTCTACCATTCAATAAGACCATGCTGATCTATTTATATTTCAAATTCCACAATCCCATCTATCCATGATAACCCTCCATTCCCCTTCTTATCTATCTCCCTCTGTCTTAAATATTTTCACTCAACCCCTTTCATAGTTTTCTGAGGCAGATATTCTAAAGTTGCACAGTTTTCCTCATTTTCCTGATCTCTGTCTGAAAGGGCAAACCCCAGTTTGTAAAACTGTGCTTCCTTGTTCTGATCTGACTGCAACAGGAAACATAATTTTCATGTCCACCTTGTCAAGACTATTCAGAATCTTATGATTTGGAGATGCCGGTGTTGGACTGGGGTGTACAAAGTTAAAAATCACACAACACCAGGTTATAGTCTAACAGGTTTAATTGGAAGCACACTACCTTTCAGAGCATCGCTCCTTAATCAGGTGATGGTGGAGGGCTCAATCCTAACACACCCTCCACTATCACCTGATTAAGGAGTGATGTTCTGAAAGCTAGTGTTCTTCCAATTAAACCTGTTGGACTATAACCTGGTGCTGTGTGATTTTTAACAGAATCTTATGCCCTTCAATCAAGTCACTCCTCATGCTTCTTAATCCCTGTGGAAACAAATCCTTGCATAGCAACTGCTGTACCCAAGATTGCAAGAAGTTACGGAGAGTTGTGAATGCAGCCAAATCCATCACGAAAACCAGTTCTCCTTCCATTGACTCTGTCTGCACTTCCTGCTGCCTCAGGAAAGCAGCCAACATCATCAAATGCTCTTTCCACACCAGTTATACTCTCCTCCACCCTCTTCCATCAAGTAGCAGATACAAAGGTTTGTAAACACATACTAACAGATTTAAGAACAGCTTCTTCCCTTCTGTTATCACACGAACGAACAGACCCTCAATATTATTAGAGTTTACCTTACTCTGTAACTTCTCTGTAACTGTTACACTATATTCTGCATTCTGTTCCATTACCCTCATATACTTATGTAAGGTATGCTTTGTCTGGATAGCACACAAACAATACCTTTCACTGTATCTCAGTAGATGACAATAATAAAGCAAATCAAATAATTTTCATTATCCCCTCAGAGAGTGATCTAAGACAATATCCTTTACCATGCATATTAAGGAGGGCCATCTGAATTTGCACAGAGTGGCATTACAACACCAGACATTGCATTGAACATTTAACAAATAGTGAATTAAAAAACCATAACATTGTTTTTTCCACAATAAAGGAAAGAAAGGGTGGCATGTGGCACAGTGTTCAGCACTGCTGCCTCGCAGCATTAGGGACCTAGGTTCACTTCCAGCCTTGGGTAGCTGCATGGGTTTCCACCAGGTGCTCTGGTTTCCTCGATCAGTCCAAAGAGGTGCAGGTTAGATGGATTAACGATGGTAACTGCAGGGTTATGGGGATTGGGTCTAGTGGGTAACTCTTTGGAGGGCTGGTGCCGACTCGATGAGCTGAATGACCTCTATCTTCATTGTGGGAAAAAAGAAGTCCCAAACCTCTGTGTAACCATCAAGTTGTTGCAAACATGAGGCATGCTAATATACCAGGTTTTCTGACTAAGCTAAATGCAGCAAATAACAATGACACAGATATGGTTAAAGTGAATCAATATCATATGAATTATTTACAAGTGAAATTTAAATTTGAAAAATCACAGTGCTTTCTATAAATCTTGTGTTAATGGCAGGAGAGCTACGGCCATGATACAAAGCATTCTTGTTTCTCCAGGGGTCTCTTTAATTGCGCAATAGAGTAGCTGCAACAGTGTCAGCTGATAGTGGCTTTTATCATTGAAAAATATTCTGTCCGTGGAATTGCACTTACATCCCAGGCGTGCAGCCAGCACTTTAATTTTAAGTTGTAAACAAATAAGTGGGAAAAAGCAGGAGAGTGGAAATCATGCACACTTCTAGTTCTGCCATCACGACTGGTGTGTGACTGACAAAATTCTCTCATTGATGGAGTTCCACCAGTTTGAATGGTTTACAGACCATAAGAACTTTAACAGAGAATTCAGAAGCTTGAACCAATGCTGCAAGCAGATTCCAAATGAGCTGGATATAGATTTGATATAGGAAAAACAAGTGGGCATGGGCAGGAGACTGGGCCTGATTGGATAACTATTTCAAAGAAGGGCTTATGCCCGAAACGTCGATTCTCCTGCTCCTTGGATGCTGCCTGACCTGCTGCGCTTTTCCAGCAACACATTTTTCAGCTAACTATTTCAAAGACTCATCTTAGGCTCAGTGGGCTGAATAGTCTCCTCTGTTTTATAAGGCATAATGACTTCATTATGCCGCAGGAGGTGCAAGACTTGCGCCCACACCTCCCCCCTCACCTCCCTCCAAGGCCCCAAAGGAAACTTCCTCCGCCACAGCAGATTCACCTGCACCTCCACACACATCATCTATTGCATCCTCTGCACCC
>NC_057723.1:21465986-21517855 GCF_004010195.1 Chiloscyllium plagiosum | reverse complement strand
ACCGCCTTCCTAACCTGCAATCTTCTTCCTGACCTCTCCGCCCCCACCCCTGTCTGACCTATCACCCTCACCTTGACCTCTTTCCACTTATCGCATTTCCAACGCCCCTCCCACAAGTCCCTCCTCCCTACCTTTTATTTAAGCCTGCTGGACACACTTTCCTCATTCCTGAAGAAGGGCTTATTCCCAAAACGTTGATTCTCCTGTTCCCTGGATGCTGCCTGACCTGCTGCACTGTTCCAGCAACACATTTTCAGCTCTGATCTCCGGCATCTGCAGACCTCACTTTCTCCTCCATAATGACTTCATATAAAGATTGAATAAGGTGAACTCTTTGATGGAGAGGAATGACCAGAGGATTAGGGAAATGTGCAGATGAAAGGTTTGAAAAGAAATTTGTGGAAAACAGATGGAGGTGGGGAAGCTTCCAGAGGCTTCACTATATATCTATCAAACCGAAGTAAGTCACATTGGTGAAATTAGCTTGCCTGATAACAATAGCAGTCTACTCAAAGAAGGATTTATGTTTAACAGAACTGGCTACAGCTATTACATTCAAGATAAAATAAAATTTTGCAATTCTAATCATTATCAATTCAGCTGCCTAAACATTTTACAAGTGCTTGTTTTTTTTGTAAAGCTGTCTTGAAGAGAACATTTGTTTACTCAGGGAATTTCATGAGCTAAGTGATGGCTTCCAAGTTTCATCATCGGTCTTGTGAGTTCTCTTGATATAGTCGACGATGGGTGAGGGGGCAGTGGAATGAGCAGATTTTGGGCCAAGGATGAGTGGGGTAAAGTTTGTGGCCTTAAAGTGTTCAGTAGATTCACTTCTTTTAGGGTGAGTTGCTGATCAGCTCAGAAGTAGTGAGCCAAGGCATTTTAAGAACAGAAAAAAAGCTATTTCATTTGCATTCTCTGGACTTGCCCCATTTGCACTCCCATCTCAAGCTTACAGCCAAGATTCAAGAAAGATCCCACCTGTTGGTAGTCTCAAGATGGATGAGAGATTGTAATGTGAGGATTAATGTCATCACCTTCCTCCAGTATAAGAATCCAGCACAAATCTCTGCTCCTTTGCCAAACCATACCTGCACCACATACATGTATTAACATTTGTTCACACTGACACTTTGTTTCTGTTAGATGTACTTATATAACATGCATATGCGCCCTACAAAAGAGCAACAATTGGCAGTAACATCAGTTGTCTGATTTAAGGTACTCTAATGATTATTGTATTAGACTAGGAGCTCATCATTGGTAAGTTCAAATAAAAGCAAGGGGAAAAGCTGAGACATTTACACTGAGTTATTATGTCAGGCAATCATTTCAATAGTGTGAAACATACTCTATCTTTTTATCCATTAGATTATTCTTTTCACTCATCTGGTTTCCACACTTACAAGGTTGGTTCTTTGCTTGATAACTTGCCAGTTGACAGAAGTAGTAATCTAGCCAATGCATTTTTAAGATGACAGGTCCACCTTCCAGCCAGAGCATAATCATAACTCACGTCAATGAACTAAAGCTCCAGCATTTCATGATGAAATGTAAATGAGGCAAAACTCTTGCCACCTCTGACCCATGCTTCACATTTCCACGCAACTGGTATAAAAAACTATAGGAACAAATTACAGCAGATGCTGAAATCTGCACTGAAACAAATAACATTGGGAATCACAGTGGGTCAGGTAGCATCCATGGAGAGAGAACAAGCTGACGTTTCAAGTCTAGATGACTCTTCATCTGAGCTCTTCATGACGAGTCATCTAGACTCAAAATGTTAACTTGCTCTCTCTCTACAGATGCTGCCTGACCTGCTGTGACCTCCAGCATTTTTTGTTTTGGTATAAAACACTTCTGGTTCAGCCATCAGGAATGATGTGCTACTGACAAAATTCCATTATTGATGGAATTCCATTGGTTTGAAGGGCTTACAGACCAAAGGAACTATAAAGACTGCTAAAGCTTGTTAAAAGGCTCATCACCTCTTTGGAACATGAAAAAATCTACCTGGTTTGAACCTTCAGCGAGCCCACTATGCTATTGCTTTCTTCTTTCATTGGAGAAAGCAGGTTCCAGGGTTGGATTTCTGCTCTTGTGAGAAAGACTGTTCCATTTCTGTTTGATTATGATTGGACCATAAAATTCTGGTCCTTAGAATCTACACCATGGGTCAGTATTATGTTAGAAAGCCGAGGATTGCACAGTTAATCAAACTGGGTTGGAGAATTAGAATATTTCTAATTGTACTTTAGAAGTGGATTTTTGAGTTCCACTTAAGGTTTACATTTTATGATGCAAAGCTTTTCTGGTATTTTGGAAATATGAGAGGTCTGGAACACAGAGCGAATTAGGAAGTAATCATTGCTGAGACATGGAGTAGGCTATTCAGGCCATCAAGATTGCTTCACCATTTCATATAACCAGAGCTGATGAAAAGTCTTTTATCCACACTAATGCCATAACTCTTTACACCATTGGTATTCAGAAATTTGTCAATCTCTACTTTAAACAAACTCAAAGATTGAGCTTTTACAGTCTTCTGCGGTAGAAAATTCCAAATGCTTGGAACCCTCTGAGTACAAGAAAATCTCTTCATCATGGCCCTAAGTGGCATCCCCATTATTTATAAAATGTGACAGTGTTTTGAGACTCCCCAGCTAGGGGAAACATCTTACCTGCATTTATTCTATCCATCTATTAGATATTTTGTAAGTTATAATGAAATAATTTATCATTCTTTGCATTCCCAAAGAATACAGATGCAGTTTTCCTAATTTCTTATCAAAGGACAGTCCTGTTGTCTCAGGGACAAGTTTGTTGAACCTTTGTTGCTCCTTTTGTGGCAACAATGTTCTTCCTGAAGTAAGTGACTAAGTAAGTACTTCAGGTGCAGTCTAACCAAGCTCCTATACAATTGACTTCAAGATTTCATACCTCCTACACTTGTACCATCCTGCAATAAAGGTAACATTCTATTCACCTTCCCAATAGTTTCCTGCACCTGTATGTTAGCCTTCAGTAATGTATTGACAAGACACCATGTCCCCTTCTACTTGTACACTTTCCAACCTCTTACAATTTAAGAAATACTCTTCACATTGATTCCTTCTACCACAGTGGATAGCCTTCATATTTTCCTGCAATATATTCCAGGGTGCCACAGTGGCTCAGTGGTTTGCACTGCTGCCTTACAATGCCAGGGACTCAGGTTTGATTCCACCCTTGGGTGCCTGTCTGTATAGAGTTTGCACATTCTCCCTGTGTCTGTGTGAATTTCCTCTGGGTGCTCCAGTTTCCTCCCACAAGCCAAAGGTGTGCAGGCTAGGTGGATTGGCCAAGCTAAATTTCCCCATAGTGTACAGGGATGTGTAGGTCAGCCATGGGAAATACAGGGTTACAGGGATAGGTTAAAGGGGTGGGTCTGGGTGAGATGCTCTTCAGGGGGTTGGTAGGCGTTTGATGAGCCGAATGGCCCGCTTCTACACTGTAGGGTATTTATGATATTTCATCTACCATATTCTTGCATATTCAAATCCTCCTGAAGCTGCTTTTCATCTTTCTCATAACTAATATTCCTGCTGAGCTTTTCATCATCTGCTAATTTGGAAATATTAATTTGGTTTCCTCATCCAAAAAATTGATGTATATTGTGAACAGCTGGGGCCCAAGTACAGATTATTGCAGTACCCATTAGTTACAGCCTGCCAGCATGAGAATGACCTATTTATATAATCTGTTTTCTGTATGTTATCCAATCCTTAATTTATATTTGTTCATTATTCTATCCAATGTTCTTTAATTTTACCAGCCAATTTCCTTATCGAAATCTTTCTGAATATCTGAGCATACTATATCCATTGACTCCCTTTAACAATTTTGTTACTAACATCCTCCAAAAACTTCAATAAGTTTGTCAAATACAATTTCCCATTTACAAATCCAAGCTAATAATCAGATCATTATTATCCGAGTGTAGATTTATCACTAAAAAGGTTCTTTAGTTCAGACCTGCTGAGCTTCTCCAGCACTTTCTGTTTTGTGTCAATTTGTAACAATTTGTATAATAAATTCTAGTATTTTCCCTTCTACTAATACGAGTGTAACAAGTCTATAATTTCCTATTTTCTCTCTTGCTCCTTTCTTAAACAGTAGGGTCACTTTTGCAAGCTTCCAATTGCAGGAATCATTCCAGAATCTAATTTTTTTAAACTTTTAATTTTATTAAACAAAACAGTTTACAAAACAATGAACATTAACAGCTGTATACAGAGAAACAGCAATTTTACAAGGCAGAGCAATGGCAAAGCCAGGCGCCAAACCCTACCATTCAACTAGTTTTCAGGGAAATGAGGACAAATCTCAAATCCCAGTCATTACAAAACAATAAGACATATAATAAGACATACAATAAGACAAATATATATAAGACAGGAGAAAGTGAGGTCTGCAGATGCTGGAGATCAGAGCTGGAAATGTGTTGCTGGAAAAGCGCAGCAGGTCAGGCAGCATCCAGGGAACAGGAGAATCGACGTTTCGGGCATAAGCCCTTCTTCAGGAATGAAGATTCCTGAAGAAGGGCTTATGCCCGAAACGTCGATTCTCCTGTTCCCTGGATGCTGCCTGACCTGCTGTGCTTTTCCAGCAACACATTTCCAGCACATATAAGACAGTCCAATTAGATAAAACAGTGCATAGAACACAGCCGCCACCCCGCCCCCCCCCCACCACCGCCGCCTCAACAACCCAGCAAACCACCTGTCCCTCCCACATCAGAATCTGTTTTATTTTGAAAGAGGATCACCAATGCATCAATTAACTCTATAGCCATGTCCTTCAACACTCTAGAATGTAAAATGTCACGTCCATCGGACTCATCAGCTTTCAGCCCCATTAATTTTTCCACGACAACCTCCTTACAAATACTATTTCTTTCAACTTCTCATTTTCCCTGATCATTCTAGTCTATCTGTAGTGGTTGGAACCAGTAGACTTTGATGATAACAAGTTCCTTGATTGGGGTTGTTATCCTGGACTAATCAGGAGGCACTGACTGACCAGTATTAACAGGGGATTTTAATCTCTTCAGTTCAGGGACTGGCTCCGAGCTGACTGGCTTCAGCCAGTGTATTTTGCACAAGTAGATAAAGGGTAACTTGGTGATGGGATACTGGCCTCTGTGCCGTCATTTCACTGTCCTTGCTAAATGTTGAATATTCTTTAAAAATTGGATCCCTGTCCTGATCACTATTCAACCATCATTCTGCAATGCAATTGGACCATACCCATTTTATCTCCACGTGTGCCTTTATATCGTCTATGGATTTTGTATTTTCTGCATGAATTCAGTTAGAGTGATCTTTGTTTTTTTTGACATCATTTTGCATTTGAAGCACATTCAGGCTTGGCTTTGCTTTTCCTGTGTTGTAGATTTCCTATCAGGTTTTCTATTTTCTGTTACCGACTTTATTTCCTTCAAATTTGTTTTACGCCTCCGGTTCCCATCACTCTGGCAAGCTAATTTAAACTCACCCCAACAGCAAGTCTCTCAGCAAGGATAGCAGTCCGACTCCTATTAAATTGTTATCCATTCAGCTAATGCACATGCATTGGGGCGGCACGGTGGCACAGTGCCACTGTGCCACCGTGCCGCCCCAATGCACTGCTGCCTCACAGCGCCAGAGACCCGGGTTCAATTCCTGACTCAGGCGACTGACTGTGTGGAGTTTGCACATTCTCCCCGTGTCTGCGTGGGTTTCTTCCGGGTGCTCCGGTTTCCTCCCACAGTCCAAAGATGTGCAGGTCAGGTGAATTGGCCATGCTAAATTGCCCGTAGTGTTAGGTTAAAGGGGTAAATGTAGGGGTATGGGTGGGTTGCGCTTCGGCGGGTCGGTGTGGACTTGTTGGGCCGAAGGGTCTGTTTCCACACTGTAAGTAATCTAATCTGTAAGTAATCTAATCTAATCTAATTCCTCAGAAATCTATGCCCTCCCTCCTCCACCAGTTCTCCAACCACATGTTCAATGGATCAATCCTCCTATTTTTATTGTTCACTCACATTATTGCTCTGAAGGTCCTGCTTTTTAATTTCCTTCTTAACTGCCTGAAATCTGCTTTCAGGACCTCAATCCTCTGCCTACCTATGTCACGGGTACCAATGTGGGCCATGACATTAGATTCTCCCCCAGAAGAATGTCCTACAGCTACTTTGAGACATCTGTGACATCGAGGAGACAAGGCACCATTGTGGAGGTACATTTAATGCCTCAGAAACACCTGTTTAATACTGAGACTTACTGCCATCTTCCAACCCATGCAGCTGCGATATCTATGGTGCCACAGATTTGACTTTGGCTGCACTTCCGTAAGGAACAATTGTCCTTACCAGTTTCAAAATGGAATACCAGTTAGCAAACTCAATATTCTCAAGGGCACATGCACTACCTGCCTCATTCTCTCAGACTGCCTGGAGATCAGCCAATTTGCTCCCTGTCTGCATGCTCATAACCTGCAGTGTGACCATTTTCCGCATAGTCCTCTGCTCGTGAATGCACAACAGAGACTCCAGCCGCTGCTCAAGTTGTAATGCAGTTTTATAATTTTCAACTGGTTAATCTGACTCCCAAACAACAGCTTCTCCCCAGTCAATGCGTATATAATTTTCCTATGAAGTCACCTTGGATTTTTGGTCACACCCAGCCATGTAATCAGAGTAGAGGTATTTCCCCCCAAGGTTTGGCTGTCTCCTCTCCTTTAAAGTGAGTGAAGACCCTGAATCCTGACCTCTCTTTATCCACTATTTGAGGAGCGATGTCTCTGGCTGTCTCCATCTCATCTATATGCACCATGCAGTTGAACACAGAATGTGTACATGACACTCAAAATAGATAGTAAGTGCTGTCTTGCCTGTGTGACTCACATCCCCCAAAAAAGGAGCTACTTTTCTTTTTGCAGGAGTTTAGAACAATTTTGTTTTTAAATTGTAAATTGCAAATGCTTGGTTATAAATCAGCAGTGTGGTAGTGTGTGATTTTTCTCTAGTTGTTTGAATGCTGCTTTCACTCTTTTGTCCAATTCTGCAATTGGCCTGTTAGTCCGTTTTCAATGAGGTTGACTGGTTATCCTTCAATACGCATTTGTTTAATTTTCAAGCCCAGTGGTTTTATGGTTGGACCACGTTCTGGGGACCCGCTTTGGAATCCCACCATGGCAGATGGTGGCACTTGAATTCATCAATAATAATCTGTAATCTAATGATGACCATTGTTGATTGTTGGAAAAACCCATCTGGTTCACTAATGTCCTTTAAGGAAGGAAATCTGCCATCCTCACCTGGTCTGACCGACATGTTACTCCAGACCCACAGTAATGTTGTTAACATTTAATTGCCCTCTGGGCAGTTAGGGATGGGCAATAAATGCTGGCCAAGCCAGTGATGCACTCATCCTGTGCATGAAGAAAAAGCAATATGTTTATAAGATAGTTATGTTTTAGAGCTCCGTCTTTGTTTTGGGATAAAATGCAGGGGATAATTTGACCTGCTCTGAAGTTGGCCTGACAACAGATTAGAGGGAGGCCTTAACTGTTTTACTGGAAAGGACTTGTAAGGTCTCCAGTCTCAGAGACAATGCAGCAGCTTCTGTGCTTACAACGATTTGACTTTTAGTCTCCAAAGTCCCAGGGAAGTGTTGAGGATATCAGGATGTAAATAGCTGGAAGTAAATAGACAAATTAAAATACAAGAATAAAAGAGAGCTGGAGCCTCAAGGACAGTTGATCATGTATTCAGGAGAGCCTATGGCAAAGTATTGATGAAGAGCAGGGGTGTTGTCGAAGCGTTCTGACCAATATTTTTCACTCAATTAGCATTATAAAGCCAAACATCTGGTCACTATTACATAGCTGTTTGTATGACTTGGTTGTGTGCACTTAATTGCTGCATTATCTATGTTACAACAGTGATTACACGTCAAAAGGGCATCAATGGCTGTAAAGTGCTTTGGAATGTTCTGTGGCATGAAAGATACTTAGATTAGATTAGATTACTTACAGTGTGGAAACAGGCCCTTCGGCCCAACAAGTCCACACCGCCCCGCCGAAGCGCAACCCACCCATTCCCCTACATTTACCCCTTACCTAACACTACGGGCAATTTAGCATGGCCAATTCACCTGGCCTGCACATCTTTGGACTGTGGGAGGAAACCGGAGCACCCGGAGGAAACCCACGCAGACACGGGGAGAACATGCAAACTCCACACAGTCAGTCGCCTGAGGCAGGAATTGAACCCGGGTCTCTGGCGCTGTGAGGCAACAGTGCTAACTACTGTGCTACCGTGCCGCTCACTAACATACTAAGATACTGTAGAACTGCAAGTCCTTCTTTTCTATTAATAAAGTTTAGCCTTTGATGTATCTTAATTTTAATACAATTATGTAATCCCTTCATATCTAACCCCATCATTTTTCAACTAGCTTTTTCAAAGGTAAGTGCATAATTTCTATTTATTTTCAAGAAGAGAAACTGATTGGGGCTTATAGTCTAAAAAAAATCAGAAAACAGGTCAGTTTTGAAATGCAACCCTCCTGAGAATTCTCGGCATTTTATTTAATTCTCTTTAATTTTTCTCAAGCAACTAATAAGCGAAGTATTCTGTATAAATATTGTGTAGTTTGTTAATCTGGCTTTAATGCATAATTTTGAAGGAGAATCACTCAATAGAATTTGAGGTAATCCTGTTCAACCAATTAATTATCACATGCTATTATAGTAAAACTTGAATCCAGCAATGAAGATGGGTTGGTTGGGACTGATTTCCTTATAGGAGAGGAAGCTGGGTGGAGAATTTGATAGAGGTATTAAAAATCATGAGGGGTATGAATAGAGTCAATAGACAGAAACTGTCATGAAAGGATCACGATCAAAGGGGCACAGATTTAAAGTTACTGGGAAAAGAAGCAAAAGTGATATGAGAAAAACTTCTTGCAGCAAGTGGTTAAGGTCTAGAAAGCAATTCCTGGGAGTGTGCTGGAAGCAGGTTCAGTGAGGCATTCAAAAGGGACTCAGACTGTTACTTGATAAGGAACAATATGCAGGGTTATGGGGATCAGATAACAAAATGGCACCAAGTTACTTGTTCATTCACAAAGCAAGAGCAGAGATGATAGGCTGAAGGGCCCTCCTCAGCATTGTAACAGTTCTCTGATTCTTTAAAGTTCCAGTGGTGAAAGACAGCCAGCAATATATAATGGAGAATAGTGATCAAAGAAGCATGCCCGAGAGAGAATGAAGGCACCATTAATGACTTCATGGGAAACCTGAAAGAGAGTTCATAATTGAGAACAATTGTAAAAGTGAAGGCTGATTTTCACGCAGCACAGCCAACAGCTTTGCTGTTAGTTCCACACACTATGTAGCTGGAAATGTTTATTAAGCATTTTTGCTTAGCCACCTGCTATTATGGCCAGCCATGAACATGAGGGAGAGTTGTAATATTGTCAAAAAACAAATTGTGGTAGCATTGAATCTGATAAGCTACAAGGGCAAACATAGAAATGCTAGCTCTGTGTTGAGGATGATAATAATCTAAGAAGGAATTAGCATGAGTTAGAATGCTTTCTCTGAATCCCCACTACACATGTGTGAATAAGATTGCTTGTCAGAGGCACCCAAACACTCCATGAGATTACTACCTGGTTGAAAATCAGGGGGCAGCAAACCCTGACTTCCTAAGCTGCCATCAGTTGTATTTCCATCTTTGCAGCTGACAGCCATCACCTTTTGGGAGGTACCTTTGCAATCTCAGTATTGGCAGAGCCAAATACAGAGATGTGCCATCTGTTGTAATGATATGAATAAGTAACGTGCTATTGGGCTGGCACAGCCAATGTTACAACCTGTCAGCTGCAGCCTAAAGCTCATATGGAACACTTTACTATTAATTTCACCTGTTAATAATTGGCCTAATTAAGCCTTGGCATAGACTGCATGCATGCACACACACACATACACACACACACACTAAAACTTAACATTTTTAAAGTTGTTGTAGGATTCATGCATGTTAATGGTTACAGAGCCATAGCTCAGGCCTTCATTGCTGACAATGTTGGTTTGATTTCTCTATTTTCATTTTGAAATTTACTGACACTTGAAGAGACTAACTGTAAATTTCTCATTAAAAACTCAGGCCCAAACAGCAAAAATGCCACAAATTTCTTTACAGTATGAATTGGTATCTTAGCAGAGTTGAAATATTTGTTGAATGAGACTGTGGGTTGTACCGATAGGTAAGTCATCAGATACTGAAGCAGTTTGTGTCTATTAGCAGCAGGACCTAGGTGGCAGCAATCATGCTTGAAATGATAAATGGCAATTAACATTTGTGCCACACAAGTGCCAGGCAATGATCATCTCCAACAAGAGAGAATCTAACCATCACCCCCTGACATTGACCAGCTATGACCCTATTGAATGATGGAGCAAACTTGAGGGGCTGAATGGTTTACTTCCTCCAGTTCATAATTTTATATTAATTAGGGTAGTTCAGGAGGCCAGTTACCTCAGCATAAGGGCTTAGTTTGTAAAGTTTCTACACCAGGTGAGTTTGGTTAGAAATCCACAGTTTATTAAAACTAAGAAAGCTTACACTCTCAGATTTGTAAAAAGTTATGTCAGCAAACTTTGAAGGACATCATTGAATTGTTTTTAATAGTCCACAGCAAAAAAAAAGTGTAAGGAGACCGTTAGAATAGTGCGGTATAGGAATAGACTGTTCAACCCACTCTGTCTGAGTAGAAACTTAAAGAGTTAAGGAAGGGATGTAATTTGTCTCGACTTGAGTCACTATAGTGGATAGTATCAGGAATAGTCTTCTTGTAAATACAAATTAGAGGGTGCTGGAAAAGCACAGCATGTCAGGCAGCATCTGAGGAGCAGGAGAGTTGACGTTACGGGTAAAAGCCCTTCATCAGGAATGAGACAGGGAGCCTCCGGGTTGGAGAGATAAATGGGAGGGGGTTGGGGCTTGGGAGAAGGTAACTAAGAGTACGATAGGTGGATGGAGGTGGGGATGAAGGTGATAGGTCGGAGAGGAGAGTGGAGTGGATAGGTGGGAAGGAACATTGGCAGGTAGGACAGGTCATGAGAGTGGTGCTAAGCTGGCAAGTTGGAACTGGGGTAAGGTGGGGGAAGGGGAAATGAGGAAACTGGTGAAGTCTACATTGATGCCCTGGGGTTGAAGTGTTCTGAGGTGGAAGATGAGGTGTTCTTCCTCCAGGCGTCAGACAGTGAGGTAATGGCAGTGGAGGAGGCCCAGGACCTGCTCATCCTTGGCAGAGTGAGAGGGGGAGTTGAAATGTTCGGCCACGGGGTGGTGGGGTTGATTGGTGTGGGTGTCCCAGAGATGTTCCCTAAAGCTTTCTGCGAGAAGGGATTTTCCTACTCCTCGGATGCTGCCTGACCTGCTGTGCTTTTCCAGCACCACTCTAATCTTGACTCTGATCTCCAGTGTCTGCAGTCCTCACTTTCGCCTTCTTGTAAATAAACCCTATTCAGCTTGGAATTGAAATGCAGAGAAATGTAGCATACATCCCTTTTATGCGGGTGATATATGTTGTGCTCTCCCTCATGTTGGAAATTTTGAGCTGTTTACCTTCAAATTGTATGTGCTGTGCTATTTGCAGACTCAGTGTATAAGTTGCATTATTGTGCTGAGTTTTTACATCCTCAGTAAGATTTATATATATACTAGGATGATTTACAATGTTTCTATCAGAATGGGAATTACATTTCCACAGGATTTTCTGTGTTGTGTGTGGGATTGATTTGTGAGCAGATGGCTCAGATTTTCATTCCCTCAAAGCCGTCTCTAACTGAAAACTGAGAAGTCCCTGACAAGGCTTGTTTCTGTGCCAAGTAGTTGGAACCAGACCCATTTTTGTGCAAAGAAGTAAATCCCTCACAGTATCAGAAAGGTTTACTTGATCGTTATACTGTGGCATTTGGGAAAAACTGTCCTCCCTTTATCCTTGACACACTTCCCTATTCTCTCATGTGCCTGATTGGCTCAATAGTCTTCTTTTTCAATCATCATATCTACACAAAGCTGTGCCTGTTCTATCTACAGATGCCTCTTTTCTGACTGTAAGAAAACCTAAAACCCTTCTTAAAGATTTTACTTTAAACTTCAAAAGATTTAATGGAACTTTGGACTTTTTGGTTTATCAAAGTTGGTTGGAGATTTGCTAAATATGGAAATTTTTGTGAAAAGTTTATACTTGCATAGGGTTGTAATGGGGAAAGAAAATGGTGCAGAGAGTATTTGCAATAATAAAGGTTGGTTTTGACAAAACACTTACAACTGGGGAGAAAAAAAAAGATCATAGAGTTCCTGCAGTATGGAAAGAGGTAATTTGGCCGATCAAGTCCACCCCAATCCTCTGAAGAGCATCCCACCTCACTGCTGTATCCCATTACCCCACATTTATCTAATCAACCTAGCCCTCTCATGGCTGAATAATAAAGCCTCACAGCTTTGGACTGTGGAAGGAAACCATACCAACTAACGAAAGCCCACACAGAAATGAGGAAGCATGCAAGCTCCACACAGGCAGTCATCAAGGTTAGCAGTGGGAGAGCAGTGTTAACCATCGAGCCAGTGTGCTGGATAATACTGGAGGGCACATCCCAGACCTTTCAACCAGCAGAACTGCATCCAAAGCAGACAAGATTCATCTGATTCTGCTACACATCTTACCATTGCCCACATCGCTCAGACCTTAATAAGATTTTATCTTCTTTCCCCCCCAAAAAAGGAGCTTGTTCTTAATGAATGGGTTGGGACAACAAATTTTTTTTTGCATTATTAAAGCATAAGATCCTTCAAAAAACATGGAATATTCAATTCAAGGAATGAAGAGGATGATCGTTGTAGAGGAATGATTCAGAAATTGAAAGCATCGAATCTGATCCAGTGTAGGATTGTTATGATGAATCCATTGTCAACTAATTGAGAATGATTTCAATGAACTCAATGTTGGATGTCTGTGACAGTCATTTCAATGGTTTTAAAAGGCTTTGATTCAGCTTGAAGGTATTCTTGTAGAATTAATTCACTCAATAAAACATGACACATTGATTTAATTTGAATTACCAATGGGGTTTTCCTCACTTTTCAAAACCAACACTAATGGTTCACATTTTATTCTCAACATATCAATTGAGCTTCCATCTTTGGGGGTGTTTTGTCACATGTTGACTTATGCACCTCAAACTATGGCTGGCGGAGTGACATTTTTCTCGGTAGGATGACGCGGTGATGTAAAGTTATGATGAATTGCTCAGCAGTGTGATAAATTGTGCTTTCTCCCTCAGCAACTCACTTAAGCCTGCTTTGGTGACCCACATCCACTGGAATGGATTAAATGGAAGACTCCCATTTCAGTTGCAGCTACAGCTTTGCCAAGAAATAGCACGTCTCAAAGAAACAAGCTGTGGCAGCTTCTGTGGGAGAGAAATACAATTAATGTTTTGAGCCCAAAATGTTCTAAAGAAGAATCACATCAGATTTGAAACGTTAACTTTGTTTCTATTTCCAGAGATGCTGTCGGACTGCTGAGTTTCTTCAGCATTTCTCATTTATTTTTGCTTTTATTTTAAGTAATCTGCTGTGGGCTTCAGTCATCATATTGCATGAATCCTACATCTGTGGAGAGGTTGAGCATTTCTGGCAGGGTGGAGGAAGTTTGGTGGCATTGTTTATTTATTGAGATGGTCCTTCAGATCAGGGCAGTCCATGAAAACTATTTTTCATGACCTTTTTAAGGTAACATAATGATTAGATTCATTGTTTAAAGGTAGATGTGTCCCTTTTTATTAAAAAAGATGGTGTTACTCACTGTCTAACTGGAGTTTCTTCCCAACTGTGTTCTGTTTTGTAGTTCTGTGCTACTTATGATTGACTTTTGATTACTCCTTGGTTTATGGGAAGACTCTCTTCTGATCTTATATGCAATGTGGAGGCGATGATCCAGAATTAATATTTTATAGCTTATTTTGGACATGTTAGACTATGCATTAATATCCACACTGTGTAAAGAAGTAATCATGTAATGAAAAATAATAAAAAAATGATAGGCCTGAATATTTTCATTCAACATAATGAATACTGTATCAATAACAAACTGAAATTCATAATAGTCAAAAATAACAGTGACAAATGATACAAAGTGAGAGATATTGTGTGAGCTTCAGGACAGATCAGCAAAGAACATAAAAATTGACTTCAGGTCAGAAGATAATGAGTCGTGGTAAATGGTTCTTTTTCAGACTGTGAGTGATATTTGTTAGTACAAGTTCATCTGCATTCTTTGCTAAGTATGAATAACTAAGACATTGGAACACAGACAAAAGTTTCAAATGTTACTGAAGATATCAAACTTGGAGGTGTGGCAGACAGTGTTGCTGATGCAAAAAGACTTCAGGAAGGCTTGGATTGGCGAACAGAATGGGAAGACTATATCAAAAGGAAGGAATAAAGAGAGACGATATACACTCATTGGCATTGTGCTAAAGAGGGTGTAAGTACAGAGAGATGCAAGGGTTCTCGTGCCCAGACCATTGAAGATGGTATTTCATATTGAGAGAGCAGTTAACAAAGGAAATGGAATCTTGTTCTTCATAAATGGAGGCATTGAATAGAAAAGAAAACATTGCTAAACCTCTGCAAAACTCTCACTTAGACACAATTGGAGTATTGCACCTAGTTTTGGTCATTGCACTTTGGGAATGATATGGGGGTCTTTGAGATGGTGCAGAGGAGATGAGAAGTTTTTAGCTCTCAGGTTATGTTGGAGAAGCTGTTGTTCTCCCTGGACGAAAGGAGGTTGAGGTGAAATTAGATAGAGGTGTGCAGTATACCTGATGGTATAAAGTCAAAAGGATGCATATTTAAGGTGGGAAAGAGATGTAGAGTAGTGTGAGCAGGAACCTTTCTATGCAGAGAGTTGTGATATCCTGGAACTGACTGGGTATTGGGATGGGGGTGAGACTATCAATGATTCCAAGTGGAACTTGGAAGGATGCTATAGCACCTCAGGGATAGAGTGGAGCTGGGGCTGGCTGGGATTGATATAGGAGGAGAAAGTGAGGTCTGCAGATGCTGGAGATCAGAGCTGAAAATGTGTTGCTAGAAAAGCGTCAGGCAGCATCCAGGGAACAGGAGAATCGACGTTTCGGGCATAAGCCCTTCTTCAGGAATATACTTGATATATATATACTTGATATACTTGATATACTTGATTAACTAAATTGCCTCAATTGATGTGATAAAGACTGTATGGACTAAACTTTACAGGCCACCTACACGTTGGAAAGCAGGCAAATAGAGCCGTAAAATGGAGTAACATTCCATTCCTGCCCAACCCTGCTAAGATTGTACATTGAGGCTTGCACCACATATGCAGCCTGGCTTGTTTATCCCTGTGGTTGATGACCAATGAAGCAATGGAGTGCTTCCTTTCTGGGTCCCTAGTTCCAGCTGAAGCTTTGGTCTCCCTGGTGCTATTCATCCTTCACTGGGAGCCTGCCTTAGGACAGTGGAGGTCCATGCCCCTCATTGATTGCATCCTCTTTGTTGTTGCTGAAGTGCTGCATCAGCAGCTTTGTTAGACTCTAATTGACCAACAACTCAATAAGGTAGAACGTCCTCCCAGGCAGCATTGCTCTCGCCTCATGATAGTGTAAGGCCAACTTAAAGCAGGGGTGATTGGTCAAGCAGAGACCAGCTTGACCTTGCCACTTAAGTTGTGGTGGGTGGAGCCTGCTCTCAGTGAATAATACATTCCTATTACGCCAAATAACAAAACAAAAATGGAATTCCACCAGAACAGTTCCCTGCAGTCAAAGGCTATTTCAGTTTGTTGATACCATCACTATTTTTCTCTTCTTTTGCTAAGATTTCCCTGGGAATTGTGAATTGCTGTTGAGAATTGAACGTTGAACAGTAGTCTATTTAAAAAAAAATAGAATAATGATGTTTGCTGTTGGAAACTGGCTAGGACAGCAAGTTACTGCTCGAAGAACACTGTAGCATTTCAGAAATGTTGATATGCTCAGGAACTAGCAGTTGGTTGAATGTTGACTGGATCAGTCAAGCAAGGACTGGTACTGGCCAGCCAACTACAGAGAATGTTGAAAACAAAAGGGAAAACAAATTGTGAACTGGTATGAACTAGGATTTTGGGCAGGAGGTAGTTTTGCTTTAGAAGCTGCTGGACTAAGAAACTATTTCTAGTTTTGCTCTCTCTCGTAATTCTCCAATTATTGACTTGTTGAAAGTTCTGAGAAAAGAATCCCAGTCATAAGAAATAAGCAAAAGTCTCCGGATCAAAGAAGATTGTGCTTGGAGCATAAATATTAATTGGAATGTCCTGTAGTCTATCTGTACTCTGCTAAAGTTATGTTCTTAGCAATAAATTGCTATTTTTTGTTCATTTATAAATTTAGTGTTTAAGATCTGATATTTGTAATGTCTGGTTAGGAATAATCGAATAATTTTGAGGGTCATTGAATTGTTATGGACAAGGCAAGATCCCTCAAAACATTTTAAGAAGGTAATCCAGACCTAACTTTTAATTTCTTTTTTTAGTCAGATGTAGAATTGATATTCCAGGAGTGATGCAGCTGGTCAAACCACTCAGCTTTAAACAAAATAGAATTTATTTAAACACTAGAGATGAAACACAAACAAAATCAAAGAGTTTAGAAAAAAATAACTTATTTGATAACCCAACCGACATGATATTGCAACTTAATGAAGCTGTTCTAATCCCTGCAACATCCCATAAACACATCCCTTGGCAAAAGGTAAATTCAAGCACAGATTCTTACAGGCAGGAATTTTCAGAGAGCAAGTTCAGGCAAGACCTCTATTGGAATATGGAACCCCTTTTCACTGTGGCTGCTTCTCTGGGTCCCTGGCGGTTTCTAACTGCCTGCTAAAACAAACCAAATTTGAAAAAAAAACCTGAACTGGGAGAACGGGCCACTCTCCTGCCATTATTTAAAGTAACCATTTCCAGGCAAATTGGCACCTCTGCCTTTACGACCTCTCAAAAAAAAAAGACAAGGACAGTATAACCTTGTTAAAGGGACAGCATCATCACAGAATGTTTTAATTTTACTGTGTTATGAATAGTGAGGCCAATTTGTTTTGGCTTGCTATCCCTGTGTAGTAACAAGTCTCTGTGCTAATCATGTACATTATATCATGTTTGTGCGTTATAAGGTTTGGCTAGTGTCCCATCTAAAGACTGCAATTTGATGTAAAAGTAAGTGATTACATTTTGTTTTATTACATCTATGGGCTGTTAGGAGGTTAAAATGAAGAGAAAATGCTTAGTTGGAATCAAATAGAAAGTTTTTGTTAAATTACTGCCTTTGGTGGCTTGGTAATGTTTTTTTGTTTTAGGTATCTAGTTTGCCTTTGTAAATCTTTTATAACTATCAATATTAATCATCATTTAAATGATTAAGTATTTCACAATAACTGGCTCAACATGGTGAACAACTGTATATTTTTCTTCCTTTCCTGAAGTATGTGACTTATATCCAGCCATTTTTTTCAGTATGCCGAAGGCTATACCATCTATATTTTTTGTTGTCAGTATTTATGGTTTTTTTGAATAGTCACAACTTTAATATCATATTTTAATGTTGGTATTTTCCTATTGTACATAGTGTCAGTTTGTATGGGATCAATTATTTTGGATCTTGAAGGTGAATTTGACAGTGAGGAGTTGGTTTGGTAAGCAAAGAATTGAGTTTGGAATTAGTGTATGAAAAAATGCAATTGTTGAGCCTCAGATAAAGATGCATTTAGCAGAAGACCGAATTGTCAATTCCTGCAATGTTAAGAAGCTCAAGTGACTGACTTTTATGAATGGAAGAATGATCTCCTGTTTTAATAAGTTATTTCATGTCCTAAGCTGCCTGTTGTGACATTATAATATCAGATGTCAACAGTGTTGACAATTATAAAATTGAGCTTTCGCCAATGCAGTGTTATAGGCACCTTATCCCTTTGCCATCTCTTCAGAATTTCTCTGGAGTAGTTACTGATTATAGCAATCATTTTATGGCACTGAACTGAAACTCAGGTGATTTTAGAAATTAGAAGAGGAAGCTCTGTATTTTTAAAGTTAAAAATCAGACAATACCAGGTTATAGTCCAACAGGTTTAATTGGAAGCAAGGCATTTTATTTTCAATTAGAAAATGCATTTAATGTTATTAAAATAAAAGTATTGTTTTTGCAAAATATGTTATCTTAAAATCAATGTTGTATCTTTCTGCACTGTGGCGTAAAATGTTTAACATCAACAAGTGTGGCAGCTCAATGTAAAATAAATTAATGTATGATGCAGCTGACCGCATGCAATCTAGCCAACTGAATTATCATAATGAAAGGAACAGAGGTGATCTTTCATTTTATTACGCTGCAGCATTATTTGTTTAATCAGATGCAGTAATCTCTTGAGTGAGATTGTTGTAATTATGCAAAGGGATAAATGCAGATGGAAATGCATAGTTTGACGTCCTGCTGCCATTCATCACCTGCAACCACACACACGGACCCTGAACCACTGTGGATGTGGGACCTTTCCTGTGTCAGAACATGCATAAAGATTTGTAAGGTCTTGCACCTTTAGATTTCATGCCCTATCCCTATGACTATACACAAATGAGCTATCTATTTTAATACACATGGAGTGCAAAGCATTAATTCATGCAACAAAAGCTAGAAATTATGTCTTATCTTTTGGAATCAGTCAACAAACTGATTATTTTTTTCCTTCCTGCTCCAAGCTGGTGCAAATGGTATAAATTGCTGAGATGAGGCTTTCTCCTCGTCTCTATCTCCTCCCCTTCCCCTGACTGTGCTGCTAACGTTATGAAGCAGTTTATGTCTGACAATTCTCGTAAACCATAAGGAGCTGGCACTGACTTCAAGCAAGGAGATGAGAGTTTAGAACAACATGAATTTAGAGACATGAGCCAAGCTTGATTGATGCTCATAATGACCTCTAATATGGCAGAGTCTGTGAATTGAAATTCTGCAGATACAGTCGTAAATTAAATATTAAGGGATACGTTATTGGACTGTGATGAAGCAGATCCTGTGTAGAGATGCTGGGATTATTAATAGCCTCGTACTTTAATATTTGAATATTAATGAAGAATGTAAGAGCTGGTGACTCTGTGATTGGCTTAAAATAAGCTAGATTGGAACACCTTGAAATGTGGTTCATTTAATACAATTTTATCCATTATCAGTTTTAGAAGCATTAATGTCATTGAAGGAATTTTTCAATTAAAGTAATTCAGATGATTAAAGAAAGTGCTGGGAGAATTTAGATAATTTAGTCTTTCTCTTTATTGATCTGTTATCTGTGGTTCATTTCTTTGTACAATATTTAAACTCTTGCAAGCTAACGATCTTGACAGGAGGGGTTTGTTTATATTTTGTAGACTCTGTGCATATTGTGCCAAATATATAGGCTGTAATTATTGATGAAATTGCCTTGTAAATTTACTTAAATGACATCGAATCAACAAATTGAAACATAATTGTTATTGCTGCCTGTTTATTTGTTCTTAATATATTGACGAATTTTAACTTCATAAGATTGGGCGATAAATGCATGTAAATCAGATCTTTAAAGTATTACCCCATCCTGACTACAGTGTATATGTTATTTTTGGAAACAATACACAAAATGGCAGGTGGCGTGTTTCTTGTCTCGGCCAATGATATTCACACCGAATGGACACGCACTAATATAATGATTGAAGCCTTAGCTATGCTTTACAATTTTGTTGCGTTTGGGATAAAGCATCTGGATAGGCGGTGCCTGGAGTTTGGATGCTAAGATAGGATGTGGTCGAGATGAGATGGCTTCACAAATTGGAGCTGAAATGTTGTTTAGTTAATGCTGATATAGGTACTAGTTATGGAAAGGTGGGAGATGAGGAAATAAAGGGAACGTCTGAACCATGTTGAAATAAGCGACATCATATGAAGTTGGTATGTAGTCCACTTGGTCTTCATCAGTTTTAAAGTGCACTATGCATAAAATAATCAGGAGGCCCGAACAGTGACTAAAACATTTAACAAGGCATGTAGAAGTAAATATTAAAGGAGCAGTAAGTAAGGAGAAATTTAGAAAGGACGAGGCAATACTGCAGAGTAGTGATATGATTCATGTGTGTTGGGAAGGAAGCAGGCAATCATAAGATTCCATCAGCACATTGGGATTAAAAGCTGACAAGAAGCATAATAAGATGGATGAATTGATCGCATAAATAGGTGGCTATGATACGATAACCATGTGTAATGTGGGTGGAAAGTAATTAATGATGGGAATTGAGGATTCAGATGTATTTGACATTTCTAAAGGGTATAAAGAGAAAAAAGAGATGTTGGGTGGCTCTGTTAATAAAATATGAGACCTTTACTGTATTGAGAAATGCTCTAGGCTCAGAAGCACAAGTTGGAAAATCAGTTTGGGCAGAGATAGCAGGAGAAAGAAACTTTCTGGTGAGACTTCAAGACACTAGGCACAGAGTATGACAAAGTAGAGATGGGTATTGGTGGTTGACAGAAAATGAACTTCAATAACCAAGTTGCTCAGTGATTAACACTGTTGCCTCACAGTGCCAGAGACCCAGGTTCAATTCCAGCCTTGGATGATTGCCTGTGTGATGTTGTACATTCTGTGCAGGACAGGTGAATTGACTGTGCTAAATTACCCATAGTGTTAAGTGTATTAGTCAGAGGGAAATGGGTCTGGATGTGTTACTCTTTAGAGGGTCAGTGTGGACTTGTTGGGCCGAAGGGCCTGTTTCCACATTGTAGGGAATCTAATCTAATCTAATCTAATCACTTAAGCAAATTAAATTTGGAAAAGTAGACTTCAGATTTAGTTCTTTGAATGTACTCAATTTTGTAGAATAATATGTTCTATAATCATCCAAGGAACAGTCTATGTTAGACCTGATAATTGTAATGAAGTAAGATAATTGATAATCTCATGGTGAATCATCCTTTGGGCAAGAGTGATCATAACATGGTAGAATTTCATACTCTGTTTAAAGCTGACAAAACCTGAGTAAGAAAATAGTCTTAAACTTAAGTAAAGGTAATTACAATGTATGAAGGCAGATTTGACTACAGTGGACTAGGAATATAAGACTTTGGAGTAAGGTTAGGCTATTTGGCCCTTTGGGCTGCTCTGCCATTGAAGAAGATCAAGGTTGATGTGGCTGTGGACTCAGTTGCATTTTCTGTTTGTGTTATATAATAATTGACTCCCTTGTACATTAAAAATTGATCCAACTTAACATTAAATAAATTTAAAGACTCAGCCTCCATCACTTTTCGAGGAAGTGAATTCCACATTCTAACTACCTTAAGAGAAATGAATCCTCCTCATCTTTATTTTAAAATAGAGATCTATTATTCATCTCACCTAGTTTTAGTCTCCCTTCAAGAGGAACCATCATCTGTATATTTACATTATCTAGTCCTCTCAAGGAATGGATAATGTGTTAATAGTAAAATGGTGATGAAGCAGTGGTGGACATTGAAGGAGATTTTTCATAACTCCTATTCAGAACATAATACACTATGAGAAGGTTGCACCATCATTGGTCAATTAAGGAAATTAAGCATGGGATCAAGATAAAAGAAGCT
Organism: Chiloscyllium plagiosum; assembly: GCF_004010195.1. Taxonomy (NCBI): domain Eukaryota; kingdom Metazoa; phylum Chordata; class Chondrichthyes; order Orectolobiformes; family Hemiscylliidae; genus Chiloscyllium; species Chiloscyllium plagiosum. The sequence continues at coordinate 21,496,096 of NC_057723.1, read as the reverse complement.
TTGCAGTGCTGCAAAGATTATTGATAGCCAGAAAATTGGGAAGGTTATAGCAATCAACATATGATCACTTAAAAATTAAAGAATTTAAAGAAGAGAATGCTAGCCAGAAATATAAAAATAGACTGTAAAAGCTTCTACATTCATCTAAAAGGATATGAAACCTAAGTGAATGTTGGTCCCTTCGAAGAGATTGGAAGGATATCGCAAAGATTTTCAACAAGTATTTTGTATCTGTATTCATGTATCAGCAAAGTCACCAATGTGTGGAACTGCAGGAAATGGGGGAGATACTAAATGAGTATTTTGCATCAGTATTTACTGTGGAGAATGATACAGAAGATAGAAAATGGGGAGAAATAAACAGTAACATCTTTAAAAATGTCCATATTACAAATGAGGAGCTGCTGGATGACTTAAAATACGTAAAGGTGGATAAATCCCCAGGACCCAATCAGTTGTAACGTAGAACACTGTGTGAAGCTTGGGAAGTGATTGCTGGGCCCCTTGCTGAGGTATTTACATCATCGATAGTCACAGATGAGGTGCCAGAAGACTGGAGGTTGGCTAATGTGATGCCATTTTTAAAATTTAAGAATGGTGGTAAGGAAAAGCCAGAGAACTATAGATCAGTGAACCTGACATTGGTGGTGGGCAAGTTAGTGGAGGGAATCCATATCCCATCATGATGGTCACGGATAGGGTGAATAGACAAGATCTTTTCCTCAGAGTGTGGGAGTCCAAAGCTACAGGACATAGATTCAAGGTGAGAGGGGGAAAGATTTGAAAGGGAACCTAAGGGGAAACTTTATGCAGAGGATTGTGTGTATATAGAATGAGCTGCCAGGTGAGATGGTGGAGGCTGGTATAGTTACAAAATTTAAAAGCCATTTGGATAGGTATATGAATAGGAAGGATTTAGAGGGATATGGGCCAAATACTGGCAAATGGGACAAGATTTATTTAGAATATCTGGTTGCCATGGACAAGTTGGACTGAAGGGTCTGTTTCCATGTTTTACATCTCTATGACTCTATGATTTCCTCCAACATGTATTTGGAAAGGCAAGGACTGGTTAGGGATAGTCAACATGGCTTTGTGTGTGGGATATTGTGTCTCTCAAACTTGATTGAGTTTTTTGAAGAGGTAACAAAGAGGATTGATGAGGGCAAAGTGGTGGATGTAATCTATGTGGACTTCAGTAAGATGTTCGACAAGGTTCCTCATGGTACTCTGGTTAGCAAGGTTATTTCACATGGAATACAGGGAGAATTAACTATTTGGATACAGGACTGGCTCAAAGGTAGAAGATAGAGGACGGTGATGGAGGGTTGCTTTTCAGATAAGAGGCCTGTGACAATAGATGTGCCACAAGGATCAGTGCTTGGTCCACTGCTTCATGTCATTTATATAATTGTTTTGGATGTGAACATAGATGGTATATGTCGTGCGTTTGCAGATGAGATTAAAATAAGAGATATAGTGGACAGCGAGGAAGATTACCTCAGAGTACAAAAAAAACCCCAGAAAATGCTGGAGGAGCTCAGCAGGTCTAGCAGCATCTGTGGAAAGAGAAACAAAGTTAACATTTCAAGTCTGATATAACTCATCTTCAAAATTGAAAGGGCCTGCAAAATAATGGGTTTTATGCTGATAATGATGGGTACTGCCTAATCCCTAATGGTGCTGAGCATCTTTAGTGTTGTTGGAGTTGCTCAAGAACTTTTATCAACTGCCATAATATCAACAACTGAGTTGAGTGTCAGACATATTGGTAATGTTCCTGTGAAGCAATATGGGATGTTTTACTATTTTAAATGTGCTATATAAATTCAAGGTATTATTGTTGTGGGGATATGATTTTCTTTTAAAAATGTGGGTAACTTTGTATCATTATTTCCTTTGAGCTTCTGAGTAGCGATCAGATATATGATTGGATGGGCCAATGGGCTGAGGAGTGGCAGATGGAGTTTAATTTAAGGTGTAAAATTTTGGAAAGGCAAATCAGGACAGGACTTACACAGTTAATCGTAAGGTCCTGGGGAGTGTTGCTGAACAAAGAGACCTTGGAGTGCAGGTTCATAGTTGCTTGAAAGTGGAATTGCAGGTAGATAGGATAGTGAAGAAGGCACTTAGTATGCTTGCCTTTATTGGTCAATGCATTGAGTATAGGAGGTCATGTTGCGGACACTAATTCGACCACTTTTGGAAACACTGCATGCAATTCTGGTCTCCCTGCTATTGGAAGGGTGTTGTGTGACTTGAAATGGTTCAGAAAAGATTGACAAGGATACTGCCATAGTTGAAGGGTTTGAGCTACAGGGAGAAGCTGAATAGGTTGGTGCTATTTTCCCTGGAGCTTTGGAGGCTGAGAGATGACCTTATAGAGGTTTATAAAATCATGAGGGGCATGGATAGGGTAAACACAGAAGGTCTTTTCTTTGGGTTGGGAAAGTCCAGAACTAGAGGCAATAGGTTTAGGGTGAGAGAGGAAAGATTTAAAAGGAATCTTAGGGGCAACTTTTTCACACAGAGGGTGGTATGTGTATGGAATGAGCTGCCGGTGGAAATGGTGGAGGCTGGTACAATTACAACATTTAAAAGGCATCTGGGTGGGTATATGAATAAGGAAGGTTTAGAGGGTTGTGAGCCATATGCTGGCAAAAGGAGCTAGAATTATTTAGGCTAACTGGTCGACATGGACAAGTTGGACCAAAGGGTCTATCTCCATGCTGTACAGCTCTATGACTCTAAAGATAAAAAAAACAAGCATTCCAATAACAGTAGAAATTCAAAGGACTAAAGGGAGGAAAAAAGAAATTAAAATGATCACTTGATAAAATATTCCAGGCATACAAGTGAGAATAAAGCTGACAAATCCCCTTGGACTTGCTGCCCTTAAAAGAAATGTGGCTGCTGAGATAATGAATGCATTACATGTAACCTTTCAAAGATTCCAAAAAGTGGAAAAGTCTCCACAGATCCACAGTTGCAAATGTAGCAAATCTATTCAACAACAGAAGAAGACAAATAGCAGGTAACCATTGGCTATCTGTCATTGGAAAAATGTTAGAATTCATTATAAAGAAAGTAATAGCAAGAGATTTAGAAAATCGTAATACACTTGGATAGAGTGAATGTGATTCTATGAAAGGGAAATTGTGTTTGATAAACTTATTGGAGTACTATCTTGAGGATTGTTCATTTTTGTTTAAAATTCATTTAAGCATAATCTTAAGAAAATTGAAAACACTTCTATTTGTATAATGCCTATCATCACCACAGGATGTCTCAATATACTTTGCAACCAATAAAGGTCTTTTGACATATAAGGTTTGTTGTCATGTAGACAAGATGGCAGCCAATTTCACACACAGCAGGCTCCAACTCAAATTCTGAAAAGTTCCAAAGAAGAGTCATATGGGACTTCAAACATGAACTCCACTTCTCTCTGCACACACAGTACCAGACCTGCTGAGTTTCTCTAGTATTTCCCTTTTTATTTCATTTCTCCAGCATCCAAAGTACTTTGCTTTTGTTAGATTCGAATTGCCTGGTTTGAATTTAAACAAAAACTTGGTAGTTACCTGTTCCCCAGTGCATTTTCCCAATGCAAAGCCTCTCCAATCTGAATCCAATTATCAACCAGTCAGCCTACTCTTCTTTGTCAATGTGTATTGTTGTTCCCTTTGGGATTTGGGATTTTTATGCTTCTGGCCTGGATTCTTCATGTGGATTCACTGGTTATAAAGGCTCAACAACATTTCTTCTTCAGGCAGCTGAGAAAATTTGGCATGACGGCAAATACCCTTGCCAACTTTTATAGGTGCGCCATCGAGAGCATTTTGTCTGGATGTATCACTACCGGGTATGGCAATTGTACCATTCAGGATCGGAGATGGTTACAGAGAGTGGTGAAGTCGGCCCAGACAATCCCAAATACCAGCATCCCATCTATAGAATCCATCTACCAGGCCCGCTGTCAAGGAAAAGCCGTTAACATTCTCAAAGATCCATCCTACCCTGGCAATGTTTTTCTACAACCTCTACCATCGGGGTTAAGGTAAAGAAACCTGAACCACCTGGTTTTGAAACAGTTTCTATCCTACTGTTGTGAGAATACTGAATGGACTCTCAAACTCTTAACATTCGCCTGTACCTGTGTTTTGGTTTTTGCTGCTGTTTACCTATTATTTACTTATCTGTGCTGATTAACTATGTGATCTGCCTGTATTGATCGCAAGACAAAGTGTTTCAATGTGCCTCGGTACATGTGACGATAAATCCAATTCAATTAAATTTTTTATATTTGTTCCGGTGACCTGTAACTGTTCCCCTCTCAAGTTGTGCCCATAATGCTATTAGGGATGGAGTTCCAGGATTTTCACAAAGTGGTAGTCACAGAGCTGCCAAGTCAGAATGGTGTGTGCATCCCATCTATCTCTGTTGTTGTACTTTTAGGTGATAGGGCTTTGGCATCAGAAGGTGCTGTTAAATGATCCTGGATGGGTTTTTGCAGTGTATCTTTAACACAGGATACACATTTACCCCTATATCCTGGTGGTAAAGGGTTGATGATGACAGATGAGCACCAATCAAGTGGGCTATTCTAATAAAGCGAATACACAATGTTAGAGAATCTCAGCAGGTCTGGCAGCATCTGTGGAGAGAGAAACAAAGTTAACATGTCAAGTTCAATATGACTCATATTCAAAGTTGAGAGGATATGGAAAATAATGGGTTTTATGTTGATAATGACAGGCCTAATGGTGCGGAACTTCTTCAATGTTGTTGGAGTTGCTCGAGAACTTTGGTCAACTGCCCCAATATCTACATATGAAGTTGAGTGTCAGACGTGTTGGTAACGTTCCTGTGAAGCACCATGGGATGTTATATCATTATAAATGTGTGACAGAAATTCAAGTTATTGATGTTGTGAAGATATGATTTACTTTTGAAAAAATAGGGGTAACTTTGTATCATTTTTTTTTGAGCTTCTGAACAGTGATTAGATTAGATTACTTACAGTGTGGAAACAGGCCCTTCGGTCCAACAAGTCCACACCGACCCTCCGAAGAGCAACCCACCCAGACCCATTCCCCTACACCTAACACTACAGGCAATTTAGCTTGACCAATACACCTAACCTGCACATCTTTGGACTGTGGGAGGAAACCAGGGCACCTGGAGGAAACCCACGCAGAGACAGGGAGAATGTGCAAACGCCACACAGTCATCTGAGGCAGGAATTGAACCTGAGCCTCTGACGCTGTAAGGCAGCAGTGCTAACCATTGTGCCGCCATGCCACCCCCAGGGTATAAGAACTGAACCTAATACATACATTACCCAGACCCAAAGATTTTTTATGATGTTACATTTCTGTAGGTTTTTCTATTTTTTCAACTTTTGAAGTAAGTAATTTTTGCCTTCCATCAAAATTGTTTTGTTGAACTTTACTAAGAAATCCAGAGGGGTTACTTGTAATACTTGTACTACCTGAAAATGTAACATCTAATTAAATGTCATGTTCTGCAGACTTATGTCAGATTGTCTGACCTTTGCCATTCTATTTTTCCTGTGATGTGAGTTTTGTGATCTCAGTTAAAGTGTTTTTGTCTTGATCCAAGAATTTACATTACAATGGGTGGGCACCAAGCTAATTGAAATTGATGGAATTCATTAGACAATGATTTAACAGGTAGGTGTTGACTCTCATGTCAATGTAGATAATTGTAATTGCGATATTTTTGGAAATAAATCGTTATGGAAGTTCTTTACATTTAAGCATGATTGAGTAGATCCCATTGTGAGATGCTAAAATAAAACCAATAATTACTGTATAACATCAGTTTAAGTGTGACTTGCTAGCATAGATTTGTTAAAATGTATAAATAATCCCATCTATTTTTATCAGTCTCCAGTTTCTAGAATTAGAATCATTGTTATGCAAATACAGTTGTAATGAAAAAATATAGTTTCATGAATAAGCAAAGAAAGGAAAAATAAGCCATTCAACAAATGATTCTATCAGCTTCTTAATGCATTTACATGACTGGACAGCCAATTTGCCCTGATAGAAAATGTGTCTGAATCCTATTCATTCACAACACAGAAATCAAAGCTTCTCACTTGGAAACCATAAAACAACGAATTTCATTCATATAGTACCTCTAACATCCCAAGATGCTTCACAGCTGTGTTACTAAGCACATTTTGACAGCTCACTACAGAAGGAGACAGTAGGGGAGACAAACAAAATCCTAGAGGTATTATTTAAGCACTGTCTTAGAAGAGAAAACTTAGTTAGGGAAGTGGTGAGATTTAGGGAGGCAATTTCAGAGATTAGATTCTCAGCAGCTATTACTACAAAAGGCCAACACTGAAAGACTGATGCAGTTTTGAGAGATGAAAAGAGGTCCAGAATCAGATACCTTGGTGGGTTGTGGGACCGGAGCAAGTTACAGAAGTAGAAAGGGTTTGAAAATGATGATTAGAGTTTCAAAAATAGTTCTGCTTGCTTGATAGGTGTAGGTCAGTGAGCCCAGGGATGCTGGATAAATGGGATCCAGCATGAGTTAGATGGTAGAGCTTCAAATGAACTTAAATTGACAGAAGGTAGAATATAGGAGTCTAGCAGTCAGCACTTTTCAAGATCAGGGACTGAAGATAATGACTTTACTGTTGGCAGTATTTAGTTGGAGAAACTTCCTGTTCATTCATTAAAGTTACGGCAAACAGTCACTCAATTAGTCCCTGAGATGAAAGGCTGATTAAATTGAGCCTATATCCTCTGGAATTTTGAAGATGGATGTGAGGGCTATCTTACAATGAGATGCTGAGGAAATTTGATATATATTTTCTGGATGAAGGGCTCCTGCCCGAAACAACGATTTTCCTGCTCCTCGGATGCTACCTGACCTGCTGTGCTTTTCCAGCATCACTCTAATCTTGACTCTGATCATATATTTTCTGGAGTTTAAAAGAATGAGCAGAGATCTCATTGACACATAACTATTTCGGTTGAAAAGTGTGGCGCTGGAAAATGCACAGCAGGTTAGGCAGCATCTGAGGAACAGGAGACTCGGCATTTTGGGCACACGCTCTTCATTAGGAATGACTCTCCAGCATCTGCAGGCCTCACTCTCTCCACATAACAGTTTTGGAAAGTGCTTTGATAGACTGGGTGCTTGAGAGGTCATTTTCCTGCTTGGGGAATCTAGTACAGTTAAGAGATATGGAATCATTCTCTTACGATTGAAATGAGAAATTGCTTTATTCCAAGAGTTGTGAATCTTTGAAATTTACCACCCAAGAGGGCTTTAGATGTTTCATCATGGAAAGTACTTAAGGTGGGAATAAATAAACTTAGGTTTCCAAGGGAATCAACGAGTGGGGTGAGTAGGGAAATAAAGGCCTGGATCTGCAATGATCACATACAATGGCAGAACAGGCTCCTGAGCTTGGTCTTCTGCTGCTGTTTCTTGTCTTCTTGTGTGCTCGATGTCAGGCAATCAGCTTGACAATTTAGAGACTGTTTGTATCTAAGAAATTGTTAAGAATTGCTAATGTATGGAGATTGACCCCTTCACCATGCTTCCCTGTGCAGGAGTAAAAAATACAGTCAGAGTAATCTTAATTGCTTTGCTGCAGCTATTTATGACTACTAATTAAATACTGTGATCTTTCTTGGTTGCATATTCTGCTTAAATAAACTTTGCCGTTTCTAGTCACTAGGTGCTGCTATCAGCAAGATTGTTATTGTATAAAATAACAGCCATATTGTGAGTTGGGAGCATGCAGTGGCAGCAAAATGTTCTACTTGGGCTTTTTTTTTGCATAAATGATGATTTTGATTGAGGCACATTTACACAGTACTCAACAACTCCACTTACATAAATAGTAGCAAAACCATAATTACGATATGCTTCTGTACTATGCAGTTTCAAAAGAAATCCCACAATGTAAATTACCCACTGGAAACATAGTCATTCAGCATGGAAACAGAACCTTCGATCCAACTAGACCACACCAACCATTTTCCCAAACTAAACTAGATCCACCTGTCTGTATGGCCTATATCCCTCCAAGCCTTTCCTACTCACGTGCCTGTCTGAATGTCTTTTAAATGTGTGACCGTATCTGCTTCCACCACTTCCTCTGGCAGTTCATTTCATACGAACCACTTGTGTAAAAAAAAATGCCCGTGATATCCTTTTTAAATCTTTCTCCGCTCACCTTAAAAACTATCCCCCTAGTTTTGAAATCCCCCACCCTCTGGAAAAGAACGCTTGCTATTGACCTTATCTATATCTCTCATGATTTTACAAACCTCGACAAAGTCAGCTCTCAACCTCCCAGTTTCCAGTGAAAGAAATCCCAGCCTATCCAACCTTTTTAGAACTCAACCCTCCCCCCCCCCCCCCGCCATTCCCAGCAACCTCCTCATAATTATTTTCTGAATCCTCAATTTAATAATGTCCTTCCGATAGCAGGATGACCAGAACATGTTTTAATGAAAATTTAAATACAAAAAGATTATTTACTATTACATTATTCTGTGGTGATACCAAATTTTGCAGTAGTCCTTCTGTTGTGTGGACAAAAGACAGTCTGCAGCTCCAGATTTGAAGATCATCAATATCTTTATAAAGGTTATTATCTAATTGACATATTTCTGTTGACTTCCTTGCTTCCCAATGAATGTCTGCTGTTGTCTTGGTTTCACTTATTTAGTTCACAATGTTATCAAGTGAGAAAATGTATTTGGACGGATAGACAGGAAGGAACATAAGAGAAAGAAACAAATCTGAAATCTTGGGGTCATTTTGCCCAGGAATTAAATAAAAGGGCACGCAGCATTTTGAAGCTCACAATATCCTGGTAAATATTCAGTGTAGCTTTCAGTAGAAAAGATACAATGAAAATAAAATTTGTAGATTGTTGATGATCTAGCCTCAAGTCTTAAAAAAAATGGAGCTATTATATGGTAATACTAGGTTTCTCATAAGTCTCTTTCAAAGTTCCTAATGAAAAGCTCTTGTCCAGAATGGACTATTATGGAATTAAATTAAATTGGACCTATTATTTCCTTTCCAACAGAAGATGGTGATGTGTGATGGAGAATTTTTCTTTCCATGTGATGCCCTCCCCAGATTGCCTCAGGATATTTTGTTGGAACCTTTATTCTTCTTGACACACTTCTCAATAGTCAAACAAACAGGTCATGACTATTTGTAGATGACTGTGTAGTTTCCATATCAGGGAAATCTCAAGATCATATCAATTCACTGCAAGATGGCCTTGCAGAATTGAAAAAAATGAAATGACCTATTGGATACAGTGCCCAAAAAATGTGCATTATCAATAAAGGAGGATCCACTAATGAATAGAATTAAATTCTGTAATTAAATTCTGCAACAGTTATATATATAACCATGCTATGAGACATAGAGTTTTAATTAGTGAAGAGTTGAAGACCTATGGAGATCAGGCAGCAAAGCAGCATTCAGGCCGAAATGAGATAAGCCATGGCCATATCATTTGGCGGAGCAGGCTCAAGGGCTAAACTGCCTACTCCTGCTCCTAGCTGTAATGCTTTCTACCTGAAGGTTCACCTCAAAAACACTGCTTAATGGAAATGCCACATTCAGAAGGTAACAAACATGGAAGCAATGTTATTGGAATTCTGAAGAGGAATATTTGATACTGCAATTAAAATATTAGAATTGTAGCTTATCAAGCATTTATTCATCCAATCCTGGAGGTGTTCTTTATTTATTCATGGGATGTGGCCATTGCTGGCTGGCCTGCTTTCATTGCCCAATCCCAGCTGAGGCTGAGAAGATGATAACTGCAACAGTCCATTTGGTGCAGACCCAAAGGAAGGAGTTCAGGATTTTGACCCAGTGACACGGAAGGAACGGCGATATATTTCCAAGTCTGGATGTTAAGTGGCTCGGTGGAGAACTTGCAAATGGCGATATTCACATGTATCTGCTGCCCATGGCTTTCTAGATGGTAATGATCATGAATTTGGAAGTTGCTATCCAAGTCCTGCACTACGTCTTGTAGATGGTACACACTGCTGCTACTGAATGGGGGGGCAGAAGAGGGAGTGGATGTTTGTGGTCGTCGTAACAATCAAGAAGGCTTCTTTAGTCTGGATGGTGTCAAAATTCCTGAGTGTTGCTGGAGCCTGTACCCATCCAGGTAAGTGTGGAGTATTCCATCACACTCTTGACATGGTGGACAGATTTTGAGGAGTTGGGAGGTGATTCACTTGCCACAGGATTACTAGCCTCTCACTGTTTTTATAGCCACTCTATTTATATGGCTAGTCCAGTTTAGTTTCTGATAAATGGTAACCCCTTAGATGTTGATAGTGGAGGAATCAATGATGGCAATAGCATTGATTGTTAAGGGATTAGATGGTTCGAGATAATCACTCTTTTGCACTTGTGCAGCACAAGTATGCAAGTGTACATGGTAACACAAGTATCACATCTTTGATCAATGATTTAGAATGGCCATCACTGCAGCAAAGGAGGGAGAAAACTCAACTGATCTTGTTCTATAAAATATGAATGGACTGGTGGTAATTGACAGAAATAATATCTGATGCCTTCCATCAGCAACAGAATGTGAGGCAGCCATCCATGCAAATTACAAAACTACCAAGACAGAGTGTTGGTAATATTTCTTACTCAAGACATATCCACAAGCAGGCTGTCAAAGGAAGTAGTTAACACCTAATTACTTGAAATCTTTAAGACTCAGCTTAATATTATTTCCATTTAAAGGTTTTCATTATCAGGATATCATTTCAACAGGGACTTACTGAGATCCTTGTGGATTTCACCAGTTTCCTCATTTCTCTTCCCCCCACATTATCCCAGTCTCAAGCCTCCAACTCGGCAACCCTCCTGACCTGTCCACCACCTTTCTCATCGATCCGCTCCACCCTCCTCTCTGACCTATCACCATCTCCCTCACCTTCACCTACCTATTGCATTCTCAGCTACTTTACCCCTAACCCCACCCTCCTCCCAATTATCTTTCAGCTCTCTGGCCCACAAGCCTCATTCCTGATGAAGGGGTAATGCCCGAAACGTCGATTCTCCTGCCCCTCGGATGCTGCCTGACCTGCTGTGCTTTTCTAGCACCACACTCTCAACAATCATTTCAACATGTCATGCCTGGTTCAGCTAGCATATCCGTATATATGTTGATAGAATATTGATACTAGTTTGCTAATATTAGTTTATGGGAAGGTCTTGGCCTATTGATATTTTGCTAGACCAGCTTCTGTTCAGAGGACCTGGGCTTCAATCCTGACATAGCAGATGATAGAATTTGAATTCAAGAAAAATCTGGAATTAAGAGTCTAATAATAACCTTGAAACCTTTGGAAGTTGTTCTTGAAGCCCTTTTGGAGAAGGAAACTGATCCTTACCTGGTATAGCCTACATGTGACTCCACACCCACAGCAAGGTGACTCCTAACTGCCTGCTTGGCAATTAGAGATGGGCAATAAATATTGGCCTTAGTGGTGATGCCCTCACCCCATAAATGATTTTTTTTTAAATGCCAACACAACTGAAGCAGAAGCAGATGTAAAAGTATCAACAATGTGGCTTCTTTGAATGTTTGCATTTAACATACATCTTTGGTTCTAGGACCTAGTGGAGGGCATCAAGAGGAGAGGAGATGTCCTGTAACCACAGATTGAAGGAGGCCACATTGCCTTCCTATCCTTCTCTACTGTAGCAGCTGGTGCCCGCCTCCCAGTTCTCTTGTAGATTATTAGATACCCTAACATCATGTCATCACCTCCTTGAGCTGGTGATGGCTATGAGGTGCCCAGTAAGGCAGAATAGCATAGCATGTATTCATCTTAAGCCCTCAAAGACCTTTGAAGAATGAATTTACCTGGACTACTGTAGAAATCTTAAGTGTCCCAGAAAGTCCTTTTCACAGCTGTAGCAGGAGAGAATATGACATAGTGAGTATCCCTTTCCGAAGCATTCTGAGATCTACATCACACTTGTTTACTTCAAACATCATCTTGTTTTATAAGACGGTATGAAGCCAGCCACCAAAATACCAAATAACCATCTTTATGAATGCTAACAGGCATTTTAAATGGGAACCTGTCCCTTAATAAGTCTCTGGTCAGTTGACCAAGCTTCACCTTCATTGACAAGATATGTATTAGATGCAATGTAGGCAAAAATGGTGTTTTAATTCAAGGTCATACCTTGTCTATCTGCTTTCGGAGCGACGCTCCTTCACAGGTGACTATCACTTTTAAGTCACATTCTCAAGATAACTTAAGCTTTTATAAAAAAAAAGTGACATCTCAGCTCAGGTATGAGGGTTGAGTCTGTCTATATCCAGTCTTGAGTCAGATTGTTTCTATTTTCAAAATGGAGTTTATAAAATATTACATGGATTGACTGCCTGCATTGACTGCTTGTAGGTTGTTTGCATTTTGAGCAAAAATAGGATGTATCTGCAAATATAATTCTGCAAATGCAAATTCACCCCATAGACTTATATGTGTGTGTGCCTGCGTGTGTGTGAGAGAGTGTGAGTGTCTGCATGCAAGTGTGAGCATGTGAGTGTGAGGGCATGAGAGAGTGTGTGTTTGTGTGTGTGTGTGTGTGTGTGTGGGTGTGTGTGCGCGCGCGTGCGCGGGTGTGAGAGAAATGGAATATCGACCTGTGAGAGGGTGTGTGTGCAGGTGTGAGGGGTATATGTGAATGAGAGAGAGCTATATGAGAGAGGGTCTGCTTGAGTGTATGAGTATTTAAGAATGTGTGTGTATGTGTGCTTGCCTGTAAGAGAGAGTGTATAGTGTAGTGTGGTCACCTGTAGTATGACATCAATCCAAGGTCCCACTTGAGGCCATCCCCATGGATACTGAACTTGTCTACAAGCCTTTGCTCAGCCACTCTGTGCTGTTGTGTATCCTGAAGTCCGCCTTGGGGGATGGTCGCCTGACATTCGGTCTCAGATCTTCGGGTGACCATCCTCTAAGGCAGACTTTGGAATATGCAACAACGCAAAGTGGCCGAGCCAAGCAGAGGCTGATAGCCAAGTTTGGTAGTCATGAGGATGGCCTCAACCGGGACCTTGGGTTCATGTCGCACTACAGATGACCCCACTACACTATACTCTCTCTGTCTCTCTCTGTCACACACAAGCACGCATACATACACAATCTTACATACTTGCACATTCATGGAGACCCCCTCTCATATATACACTTGTCATACACATACACATACACATACATGCTCCACACTCACACCCATGCACACACCATCTCAGAGGCTTATACTCCATCTCTCACATTCACATGCTCACACTCACATGCAGATACTCACACTCTCTCTCTCTCACGCAGGCACACACACATATAAGTCTATGGGGTGAATTTGCATTAGAATTATATTTGCAGATACATTCTATTTTGCTCAAAAAGCACATAATCTGCAGACAGTCAATCCATATAATATTTTATAAATTCAATTTTTGGAATAGTAACAGTCTGACTCAAGGTTGGAATACAGACAGATTCTAACCTCACACCTTTAATGCATTGTCTGAGCTGAGATGTCACTTTTTTTTAATAAAACCTTAAGTTAACTCGAGAATGTGACTTGAAGGAAGCTCTGGGATTTACATATTAATGATTAGATTAGACTCCCTACATTGTGGAAACAGGCCCTTCAGCCCAAGCTGACCCTCCAAAGAGTTACCCACCCAGACCCATTTCCCTTTGACTAATGTACCTAACACTATGGGCAATTTAGTATGGCCAATTCACCTGGCCTGCACATCTTTGGACTGTGGGAGGAAACCAGAGCACCCAGATGAAACCCATGCAGACACGGGGAGAATGTGCAAACTCCACACAGACAGTCACACAAGGCTGGCACCGAACCTGGGACCCTGGTGCTGTGAGGCAGCAGTGCTAACCACTGAGCCACCATGCTGTCCCCTATACCCAAACCAGTAACCTATTCTAAGAGATGGAAGATGTAACAGGAATGTAGGTTTGTTCAACATATCATTTCAGTTACATGACACTATAATCTTTTGCTATAAATTCTGTGTCTTATGGTTCTGTCCCACAGCTAACTGATGAAGGAGCTGAGCTCCGAAAGCTAGTACTTCCAAATAAACCTGTTGGACTATAACCTGGTGTTGTGTGATTTTCAACTTTGTCCACCCCAGTCCAACACTGGCTCCTCCACTTTATGTCTTTGAAATGTATAAGAAATAAACTGGGGAAGCAACTGCCTTTTAAAGTAAAACTAGAAAACTCGGGGAAGCATAAAAATGAAAAAACTCTACTGAGTGCTTTATGGTGGTTCACTTTAAATCTGTAAAAAAAAAATCATCTGTTCAATTGAAATGGTTTAATAGGTAAGTTTTTAAAAATTTAAAATTGTGTTTTGGCTATATTATAGAAGAAGTTTTCAGTCATATGCAGCCAGGGCTCAGAGAATACAGGTTATTAAGGTGCTAGAAATTGATGTTGTGTCCGGATCCCAGAGTAATTCAGCCATTTTCTGTCTTTCCCTGAGTCAATTTTCATGTTCAGCAGATAATCTTCATTAGTTTATCCGGAACGGAATGGAAATGTGTGTGATAGGAGCAATTCAGTGCCTTGTTAACCATGGAATCTTTTATTCTCAATGATGGTCAGGTTTCACTCTGTTTCTGCAGTTCAACAAGGTTATTGAGAAGAGTGCAGCTCCAGACACGACCATTGAGACACTGAGGTATGAAGCATTCCTTCTCTCACCTGCTTGATAAAGCTATTGCCAGCTTAGGAGGCACTTTACACACCTTAGGCTGGGCTTCACTGCCGCCAATTTTCACAGGATGAGAGCAGCTAATCCTGCTCCATCTTTCACATTTGCTGAGGGGGGTGAAAGCAGAAACCCTACAATTGCCATCATCATCACTAGTGGCAGGACCAGCAGTAGCATCGGCTGCCTTCTTTTCAATTTCGTGGCTTCCACAGTGAAGAGGAAATGAACACCATGAGCTAGCTGGCAGCATCACAGTGGCACAATGAGAGAGGAGGGAAGAACATTTCATATTGAAGTTTACTATTGAGGCAGGAGTGTGAAAGAGCATTAGGCTGTCTATGTGTCTGGGAGAGTAGCTGCAAGGCATGTTGTCCTACAGAGTGCTGTGCAGAAGAATGCTTGATAGGTCAGAGTATTGTGCCTGGATCCCCTAACATGCCATCCTGAGATCCTGGATCCTCTTGAAGTGCACTACTTTGGTTGGGTGGACTACACTAAGGTTAATGATGAAGTTAGCTATTTCCATCCCATGGCTATAGAACTTGTCATCTTCCTCCCATTCTTGGGTGAACTCAATGCACTGTAGCCCCTCAGATCCCACAGCAAGAGCTCCAGGTAAGAGTGAGAGATCCAAGGATCAACCTTCTGCGATTTCCTCTTGCTTTCTATTTTGCTGTAGATCTAAACATCCTGGTGCTGCCTTTTGGTCCATGTCCTTGTGTTTATAAATCTTCCTTTGACAGGATAGATGCACCATCCCAGATACCTTTCCCAATTGGTCAGGGAGTTCGGAAATGTTATATTAATTTAATTTGATCTGAAAAAATACCTTTAGCAAGCCAGTCCAATAGATAATCAGGGCTTCTGACCTGAGAATGGTCTAGTTACTCTAACCTATTCAATCCAGAAGATTTCATACTCTATTTTAGACATTATATATGGAAATTAGAGTGTTTGCTACTTGTTATATGGGCGACAAAGAACTCAAGAAATAACAAGACTTATCTCATGAAAATAGAAATTTGAACTCTGTGATATCAACTGACAATAAGATTATTCCTGGATTCTTCCCATCTCTGCAACCCTCTTTCTTGCTGAATAATCTAAGCAATTCAGTGATTTCTGTACCTGGAAATTGTTGGAGGCAATCTGGAGCACAACTTGTAAACATTTTGCATTAGAAATAAGTGCAGTTATTTGAATCTGAATGACAATGGTATATATGTAAGTAATGCATTTCACAGGTTAACTTGGAACTTTTCACAGGATGTTTAGAGATGACAGCTATGCTTTGATCCAAAAATAAAATCCTTGTTGGTTCTACTCAATGGCTGCTTTCAATTTTATTGCAAGTAGACCATAATTTTCCTAATGATGCCTTTGGCACGCAGCATGCAATGAAGTGTAATTGTCTCCAAAATATACTTCAGGACAAGTAGTGCTTATGTAATATAAGCATTTCATATATGAATGGCCAACTAGGTAACTAGCTGTCAGCTCTGTTCTGAGTGCTACTTGACTTTTTCTTTACAACAATAAAGTTGATTGATACACTTCAATACAAACTAGGGATTCAGGATATTACAAAGTAAATTATCTCTCTGCAACTAAAGACAAAAGTTGAAGGCATTTTTTTTGTTTAGAAGGCCAAGGAATTGCTGACCTTCTACAAACGGAAGAGTTAGTGATTTTATGTAGAGGAGTGGGGAAGCTGGAGATGAGATACATTGAAGGAAAAGAAGATAAGGTGATTGGCTGGTGTCTTTTCCCTAGGGAGGGGAATTTCAAGACAAGGTGGCATGTTTTTAAGTGAAAGGGAGAAGATTTAAAAATGATATGAGGGACTTTTTGTTTTACACAGTGAGTGGTTCGTGTGTGGAATAAACTTCCAGAAGAAGTTGAGGATGTGGATACCGTTACAAAGTTTAAAAGACAGTTGGATAATTAGATGAATAAGTTATGTTTGGAGGGATATGGGCCAAGCACAAGCAGTTGGGACTAGCTTAGCTTGGGATTATGGTCAACAAGGATCTGTGTCTGTGCGATATGAATTGATGAGAAAGGGATTGGCATCTTAGGTGCTAAGGGCACAGCAAGTCAGGCAGCATCCGAGGACAGGCAAAATCGACATTTCGGGCAAAAGCCCTTCATCAAGAATAAATCCAGAATCTGGTTTCCAGCATCTGCAGTCATTGTTTTTACCATCTTAGGTGCTAACAAATAGGAGGTGGAGTTTGTAGGTTTAAGGGGTTTAGGATATAGTACTTATGTAAAAGATAAGATAGGAAAGGAAGGAAATTCTAGAGACCGTGATTGGATCTGAAGCATGTAACATATATGAATGTGATGTTCTATAGGTTTAATGTTGATTTTTGATAGGATATCCTTTTCTTACAATGTTTACCTTACATCAAACTGTTTTCCACTCCACAGTAATGTAAATGTGATAACATAATTATTTTCATGTTCTGACATAGCCACAAACAAAATCTTGTGAAACCCACTGACTCTGCTGATCAGACCTGTGCTGTCACTGTTACTTGGCTGCAGTAAGCAATTTTTTTTGTTTTGATTATTTAGCACCTCCAACAACCCACCCACTTCCCACCCCATTAACAAACCCCACACCAACCACCTAGCAGTACCCAAAGAAAATATCATATGGAGTCTCCAACTGATCTTCTTCATAGTAGCTTCAATGACTTGATAACTAGGACAATTTTAAGTGTGCACTTCTTTTGTTTTCTAATCATAGCATTGCTTCTGTCCTCTACTGCAGATAAGAACAAGATTTGTTGTCTAAATACTGTATTTAGACAATTGTTATACCTTTGGGTTAAAGAATTGCATTTCATCATCATGGAATCCCTACAGTGTGGAAACAGGCCATTAGGCCTTTGACCCTCCAAAGAGTATCCCACCCAGACCCATTTACCTATCCCCTGACTAATGCACCTAGCCTACATATCCCTGAATGCTATGGGCAAATTAGCATGGTTAATTCATCTAACCTGCACATTTTTGGACTGTGGGAGGAAATCGAAGCACCCGGAGGAAACCCATACAGACACAGTGAGAACATGCAAACTCCACACAAACAATTATCCGAGACTGGAATTGAACCTGGGTCCCTGGTGTTGTGAGGCAGCAATACTAACCATTGAGCCACTATGCTGCATGGTTTTAGAATACTAAAGATAGAACCTTATAGCCAATTAAGAACTTTTGAAAAATGATATACAAAACACAACAGATGAGCTACATGCAGAAAGGTCCCAAATGCAATAATGTGATAATGATTAACTTTCTTCTAAATGATGGTAATTCAGGGACAGATAAGGTGAGGCCTAGTAGTTACTGAACTCCTAATCCAGAGGCCCAGGTAATGTTCTCAGGTCCTGGGTTCGCATCCTGCATTTAGTGGCAGTTGAACTCAATGAAAATCTGGAATTAAGAGTTGTATGACGAAAATGAAACTGTTGTTAATTGTTGAAAAAAATCAGAAAAACATTTATGGAAGGAAACTGTCATCCTTACCTGTTCTGGCCTACATGTGACTCCACACTCACAACAACTTGATCAACTATTAGCTGTCCTCTGGGCAAATAGCGAAGAACAATAAATGCTGGCATTTATTTAACACTTACATCCCATGAGTAAATATTTTTAAAAAGTGGCTGGGATATCAGGGTTGGGAAAATGTCTCTTTCTTTCAAATAAGTGCCAGGGTCCCTGGACCCTTTTACATTCTTTTGAAAAGGCAGATTGTATTGTAATACAGAATATAGTTTCTTGGGAAGATTTCACCCTAACAGCACTCGTATTTTCATTGACTTTTTATGATGTGGCAAGAGTAGGGAAGACGTGGGTGTTGAATGACTGAGTATGTCTGTGTTTGCAACAGAGATAGCACACATAAAAAAAGAAATTTCAATTACCTCTGATTTGATCTCAGCCTGAAGAATGAGAATGAGTGAAGTTAATGATAGAGAGTCTTCTCTCTTAATCTTGGGTGCTTTATCAATCAAATGTGACACTTACAACAGCCTGGCCATCTGCACTAGATCAGTGCGGTCACTCATTTCATCAGGGCCACAGGTGTTGCAGTCCAGTGCAGAAATTAGCTCACGCCTTCTCTAGCTCTCACTTGCCGGAGAATTAATTCTGATTGCAATCCGCTGCCAAGTATTTAATTTTCATGACTTTAAAATAAACATTTCGCAGCCCCTAGTTGGATTTTACATAAAACAACATAGAGTGTACAGCAAAGGAACAAACCAATCAATCCTTGTCTGCCTCCCACCATTGTTCATCTATTTCCTGTCGGTGTAATTTTCTCTTCTGTTCTCCCTCATGTGATTTTCTAACTTCCCTGCTTTTGTGCACCTGAATGTTTCAGCTTGATTGCTTCATGTTTTGGCAAGTTCCATGTTCTGTGTGAAAGAAGTTGCTCTGGAATTTCCGACTGGATTTATTGGTGATGATATAATGTGTAGGGGTCTTATGGTGCAATGGATGGTGTCCCTGCTTCTGAACCAGAAGCTCTGGGTTCAAGACCCAGGTCATATAAAGAAAATGGAAACACCTTTGATGGCAAAGGAAGGGGCATTCATAATGATTGTCAACTTGAAATTCTTCCAACACATGCCAATGGCAGGTGGTAAGAGTGAGAGAGATTCCTGATTAAGTTGGAGTTTCAACCATCACCACTCAAAGCTCCAGACTACAAACGGGGATGTTGCTGCAGAAATCCAGAGTCCCTGAGTGGCACACCACCACTGATGTTGTTCCTGGATAATATGATATGATCTGATTGTTCCCTATATGCTAGGGACATTTACTAAAAAGAGTGGGTTCCGGTTGTCTTGAATTAACAACATTCACTATTTATGTTGTTATAAGATTTCAGGTGTACACACATTTTTGAGTTGTGTCCTTACTGACTACAGAGAACAGTCAATGTGAGCAGGTCTGTCTGGCGCAGGATCTATGCAATAAACAATTGCCATCTTATACTTTAGCTTTGGCTCCACTCACAATGAGAAATATGTTCTTTATATTTACCCTATCAATCCTCTTCATTATATTAAAGACCTCCAACAGGTCATCCCTTAAATCTCTCCTCTTGACAAATGTCCTCCAATCTGCTTCATTTTTCTTTATGGGTATAACTTGTAACTTTTAATATCATCCTGAAGAATTTTATTGCATCTTCTTTAATATATTTCTGTACAGTATGGTTAGCTTGAGTTAAATGAAATGAATCAATCTGATGGAGTTGAAAGTAAATGATGAGGCACAGACACCAATTTGCAGAAGAAGATGCCAACCAAGGAGAGCCATAAAGACAAATACTTTATTGTTTTATGGGATGTAGACATCACTAGCAAGGCAAGAGTTTTTTTTGCCTGTCCCTTATTGCATCTGAACTAAATAGCATCTTTGGTCATTTCAGAGGACAGCTAACAGCCACCCATATTGCTGTGGGTCTGCAGTCTTACATAAGACATGCAAGCTGGCAACTTTTTCTCCCTAAAGGATATTTAATGTACCAAATGGTTTTTACAAGAATCATGATGGTAGTTTAAATCCAGGTTGATTGATTGAATTCAAATCCCACCAGCTGCCTTGATGGAATTTGTACCTGTGATACTGGAATTTTAGCCTATGTCTCTGGATTATTATTCTATTAATATTACCGTGTCCCCTTAAAGCTGCAAAAACCAAGAAATGGACTTATATAAAGAATAAAGCAGGGATCTGCAAAATGGAATCCAAGTACAATTTTTTTTTTACTTGCCTTCTTCTTCATCCTTACAAAGTTTAACTGAAGCAGCTTAAAGTTGTTTTCACAGCCATTTTAGTTGTATTCTTGCCCTACTCTCTTTGGATGAGTTTGGATAAAAAATTCAGTCTGGCCATATTCTCTGAATGTTTGAGTGACGGCTGGTAGCTCAGCATATTAATTGTATTTTTGTGTTTGTGTCCCCATATCTTTGCTTATTTCATAGTTAAACAGCTCAGGTCACTGGAAATGCCAAAGGCATAAATTCCATGCAAGGATATGGTTGTGCAGGGATTGCAAGGTTGCCTAAATAACTGTTATTCACATGTGAGCCTTGACTTTTTAAAGGCTTCTTAGCTACTGTAGTCATCACAGCAAAGATTGATTCTGTTCTCATTCAATACTTAAGTACTTGAGCATTTGAGGTCAATGGGAGCACTCTACTGCTGCTTTGGAGAGATTACTTAATTCAACATAGGTCAGGGATGGAGCCAAATACCTGATGACTGATTTTTAAAAAAAAATGTTATCTGCTGGTAAGATCCCCTGTATTAAACTTACTCTAATTCTAAAGGATATATAAAAAGATCCCACTTGATTATGAACTGTGCAAACGGAGTATTTTAGTAGTTAAAAATCACAACCAACATAAAATAATATGGCCTTCACCTTACTATTTTAAAATTAGTTTTTATTTTTATTGTCATTAAGATTGCAGATATGCAACTCTCCATTTTTAAAACTCATTAAATAACTCATCTCTAGTTGTTACCACTTGCTCCACCGTTAAGCTGAGGAACCTGATCTTTTTTTTTCTTTCCTGTCGCTGATTTAAATTGTTCACATGGAACAGAAAGGTGGACATTTTCATTGTCTGTAAAGTTCTTCCTAAACAAAAAAGTTTGGGTGGAAATTTCAAGTGTCCATATTGAAGTCTTTTAGCATGCTGTTCACAGTGACACTTTCAGCTGAAAACAGAGTGTGTTTCAAGATGTCAGAATGAAAGCTCTTATGAATCTCCTCCACCAGGATTGCTCCAGTGTCATAATGAAATGCATTCAGTAAAGTGTGTTCACTTTCCTATTGCTGAACACTTCTTGTATTTCTTTAGAACTCAGCGGAACTTAGATCCTCCCACGCACAATTGAGTTTGCAATTGAGTCAGGCCCATGAGAGATGTTTTATCCTAAAAGAACAAAGAGTAGGAATAATTGGATTGATCTGTTCCAGTCTCACCCACCTAATGCTCATATAAAGTAGCACTGGTAGAAAGGTGAAGGTGTGGGCAGAATACTCTATGGAAAGAAAAACAACTTATAAGAATTATTTTCTTGGAAATAATACATCTTCAAATGTTTTTTTTAAAAATAAGCATAATCATTATAAGGAATAACCAGCTGCTATTTAATAACGCAGTGCTGTTTCTTCGACACACTGGTCTGAATGTTTAAATCAGAATCTGTCACCAAAGCTGACAGAAGCCCACATCAGACATAGAGTTCCAAGGAAGCTTGCCTCTTTTAACAATCAACTTCTCATCTTCCAAAACAATAATAATAAAAAGGCTTGCCTGGTCAATTTAATATATCTTTTCATGTAACTTAACTTTGTCCAGTGTGTAGCACGACTAATCCTTTTCAAAACTGTGATGGCTTCAGTCACGAGTGGCTCACTGCTTCTGTCCATGATGATGTAGTTAGTAATTCTATCCATCCTCCAGGCTCTGAAAAGTCTCCTCTGATCATTTGTGACAGCCATTGCGTCTTTTTTGCTCTTTCTCCCTGATATCGAAACGAGTCCTGCTCCATACAACAATACAGGAAACAGCAGAATGAATCTATGTTTTGATGACAGTACCTTATCCTGCAGTTTTCTCAGAAGCATTGCTGTGAAACACAGTCATGGGCATTTGAAGCTTTCATATCATGTCCACTTGATTGTTAAAAATCCTTCAGTGGTATAATTATAGGGTGAAGTCTTGTTTGGACTCGGCAGTCTTGTAGTTATGTCACTCCAGACTGGAATGCTGCTGGGTACAGGTTTGTTTGTGATGTTGGGAACAATTTAAGCTGATGACTTGGAATTGTTATATAGGAGGTTGAAGCTTTAAAGCATGAACTGTAGCTGACAACCAACAAGAGTTAGCCACATGTGATCTCAAAAGATCTAAAGTAGGTGCCAAACTGCAAACTAGGTGCATGCAGAGGTCATCCTGGACCACTGACAAGGGACAACACAGAAGCCCTACAGTGTGAAAGCAGGCCATTTGGCCCATCAAGTTCACATCAACCCTCTGAACAGCAACCCACTCAGACCCACCTCATCCCTGTAATCCTACTTTGACCACCACTAATCCACTGAGCCTGCACATCCCTAGACATTATGGGTAATTTAGCATGGTCATTCCACCTAAACTACAGATCTTTGGGAGGAAACCAGCTCATCTGGAGAAAACCTATGCAGACATAGGGAGAATGCGCAAACTCCACACAGTCAGTAACCTAAGGGTGGAATCGAACCTGGGTCCTTGATGCTGTGAGGCAGCAGTGCTAGCCATTGAGCCACTGTGCCATCTATCGTGCCTGGCATTTATTGCAGACTTTATCTTTGAAGCATTGACATGTTCAGCCATCACAAGAAGTGCAATAGATTATATCAATTGAACTTAGTAATTCTAAAGCAGCAATCCATCATCTCTGGCATCCTAACTGTGAATCACTGATGGCACAGATATATGGGAATACAACTTTGCATCAAATATGATACCTTATTGTGGAGGCCAATACATTGAAGATTTTCATGAAAGATGCAGATGTAGTGCTTAGGACCAAAGGGATCAAAGGATATTGTGAGAAAACAGGAATAGCATACTCAGTTGAATGATCACCGATGATCATCTTAAATGACAGAGCAAGTTTGAAGGGCCTAATGGCCTACTTCTGCTCCTATATTCTCAGCTTTTATGTATCTAAAGTTGCAAATAAGCTTGATGGGCCTCAGACATTTATAAGGGAGTGGGTGCAATCACTGCTTTGTGAACATAAAGTGTAGAGTGGACCAAAGACAATGGATTTGGTCTCCCAATATTTAATTTGATGAATTTGCTGCTTGCCCAGTACTAGATGTCCACTAGTGTCACCCTTTGATGCTTTTTGCAATGATTTCAAATAATCTTTGATGGAAACTCCACAGGAAACAGAAGTTGCTGGATAACTGGAATGAGACAGTTTGGGACTAGAATTATAGCCCTAACTGGGCTGGGAATGATGCTAAAAATCCAGTAGGAGAAAGTGAGGACTGCAGATGCTGGCGATCAGAGTCAAGAGTGTGGTGCTGGAAAGGCACAGCAGGTCAGGTATCTTCCAAGGAGCAGGAGCAGATTCCTGATAAAGGGCTCTTGGCCAAAATTTTGATTCTCTTGCTCCTCGGATGCTGCCTAACGTGCTGTGCTTTTCCAGCACCACACTCTTGACACTACAAAATCCAGTGCCATTGGCTATTGTACTAGATCTCCAGCTCCAACCTGCCTGTGAGATTTTCTACTTAACCTCCAGGTCTCCCTAGAGTGGCAGATGGTGAGCAGTGCTGTAGCACTCTTAAAGACCTTCCACAGTTTTCTGAGTTCAGTAGCAATTGCATTTGAAGGAGACCCCACCGATACCATGGTAGTGCTATCTCCAAATTGACCTTCCTGACCCACTGTGCTGCTGGAAAGCTTGCTTTCAGCCCTCGAGCCATGAGCTAAGAGTTAAACCAAGTTCTCAATTGAACAGCAAGCCTTTTCTCTCATCACTAATTGGCCACTTCAGGGAAACCAACAAGCAAATGCTCCTGAGCCTTTTGAGTCTTGGTTTAAGTCCTGCCCGAAATGCATGCTGCAAACACCTGACCTCTCCTATCCACAAGGTGCTAGATTGCTTGAAATCAAGAATCAGAAGGCCTGATGTCAAATAACTGTGAACACCAACTGATTGAGAAGAAATGGTGATTTGAAAGGGGAACAGAGCCAAGATATATACATAGATGCAATAGATCCTGTTTTCTTTGCTTTTGTTTCTTGTCTAACTAATGTTAGTGGATACAGAACCTGATATCAGATACCAAACTTTGTGCAAAAGGCAGCAGCAAGTGTGGGAATAGCAATCATAACATAGTATTAACATCGTTTTAAAATTTACTTCAGCTGAATTCCTTATTTAAAAGGAATATAGAGGGAAAGTGTGAGTGTTCAGCAAGAGCTAAAGAAGATTCAAATCAACAGAGACTTAACAAAAATAACATAGGTTTAATTTTCATATCTTTCTCTTTTATAAATTTTCAAAGCAATTGCACAATGTCTGATGAGCTTTACTCACCTTTTAACTACTCATGTATTGCATTGTACATCTGTTATATGTGTTTTAACCACCAGGCATGTCAGTAGTGTGGTCAGTGAGCTGTGAATCAATAAAGGTTGTTAGCCCCCCTTTCTGCTTTTTTTTGTGTTCCAATTTAAAATTAACTTGCAGGAAAGCTTAATTTCAAACAAGATCAAAGCTTAATTTATTGTACAGCCAGTGCTGAAAGTTACTAAGTGATTCAGCTGGTAGATAAAATAGAATTAAAAATTTGCAAGTAGATATAGAAAAAAGACATGAAGATGAAATTCAATTCAATCCATTAAAATTGCAAGTTGGTAAGGAAGGATGTGCTAGCATTGAGGGTGGGGCCTCCAGGGATAATTTACAAGATTCACTCTAAGGATGAAGGGCATGTCATATGAGGATTGATTGAGGACTCTGGGTCTGTACTCGATGGCGTTTAGAAGGATGAAGCGATATCTGCTCAGAGTCAACATGGAGAAGATGTTTCCACTAACTGGAAAGGCATGGACTGAGGGCACAGCCTCAGTGTGAAGGGATGATCCTTTAGAATTGAGATGTGGAGGAATTTCTTCAGTCTGATGGTAGTTGATCTGTGGAACTCATTGCAGGAGAAGACTGTTGAGGCCAAGTCATTGAGTGTATTCAAGACAGAGATAGATAGGTTATTAGTTAATAAGGGGATCAATGATGACAGGTTAAAGGCTGTAATGGGGTTGAGAAACATATCAGCAATGATCAAATTGTGGAGCAGACACGATGGGCCAAATAACCTAATTCTGCTCCCTTATCTTACACCTGCTTACTTGAAAATTTTATTTTATGAGCCAAAGAGATTGAAAAGTCAGAATTCAGCAGCTATGAGCACGGAGAAGATTTTGTAAGAAGAAGAAGAATTTTGCTGTTCCTCCCTAGTTATGTGGTTCTGTCATTTGCAAATTGCCTGGATTGTTTCAGGAGACCTGTTGATTTGTTAAAAGCCTTTTTTTAAAGATTAGATTCCAACAGTGTGGAAACAGGCCCTTCGGCCCAACAACTCCACACTGACCCTCTTGAGAATTCTGTTCACTGATGCTGTCTCTTAGAAATTCCGGGGGAGCTCAGATTTTTAAAATGGAGAATCATAGCTTCATGTAGTTCAAACCTAAGATGACTTGGAAGTGCCAGTGTTGGACTGGGGTGGACAAAGTTAAAAATAACACAACACCAGGTTATTTTGAAAGCACTAGCTTTCGGAGCACTGCTCCTTCATCAGGTGGTTGTGGAGTATAAGATTGTAGGACACAGAATTTATTGGGGAACATTGGGGCACAGACAGCCTCACACAAGGCACCTCACACCTTCAGTGCATTTTCTGGGCCAATATGGCACTTATTGTTAAAGTTCACTTGAGAATATAACTGTAAGAAAGTTCTGGAATTTACATATGAAAGAACAGAAACCAATATGCCCAATCTAAAACATGAGAGAATGAACAAACAATCCAGGTTTTTTTCAATATATAATTTCAGTTACATCACACTGTAAACTTTTGCTATAAATTCTGTGTACTGCGATCTTACACTCCACAACCACCTGATGAAGGAGCAGTGATCTGAAATCTAGTGCTTCCAAAAACACCTGTTGGATTATAACCTGGTGTTGTGTGATTTTTAACTTGAGATATGTTGTTTGCGAACATGTTGCAAGAGATTCCTGTTAATATTCTGGATGTCTTTACATGTCGAGGTGTGCCCAAGATGCCAAATATCCAACTACACAATAGTGTAACCTTCGCGTGTGATATTAGGGTTACCAGGTGATATGACTTAGGATATTTCTGCAAGCCATTATCTTGCGTTACTTAAAATACTTCTCAACTCTCTTCGAATAAAATCCTTCTGATGCCAAGCCTCATTGCTTTCGGTAAAAATCTGAACATGTTTAGCCAGTACAGAGCTTTTGTGTCCACTGAATGCCTAAGATCACTGCAATTGATGTGTGGTATTTGCCTTTTAAAGTTCAAAGCTCTGGTTATTTGCGTTTCAACCATGGTTCACCGTTTTGCCTTTGTTAAAAAAAGTATGTGTCAGTTTTACTTTACTTTAAGGCCCAGTATTTAAAGTAAATCCTCATATGCTTTTTATTGCAGCATATTTTAAAACAATTCAAAATTTCATTGTAATGTCTTTTAAAATAAAATCAATCCAAAGATGTAAGTGGTTCTGACACAGTCTGTATTGCTCATTCTCCAATCCCCTTAGGAAGGTACTGCCTTGAACCTGCTGTCCCTGTATTTTAGATACACCCACAGTGTTACTGGGAAGGTAGCTTCAGCATGTTGACCCAGCTTAGATGGAAAGACTTGCTCAGGCAGTTTAGTAGCCTACAGTAAAGCTACCTGATGACAGCTACTTGACGAAGGAGCAGCGTTCCAAAAGCTCGTGCTTCCAAATAAACCTGTTGGACTATAATCTGGTGTTGTGTGATTTTTAACTTTGTACATCCCAGCCCAACACCGGCTCCTCTTCATCACAGTATAGTAGGCATAGTAGCATTTTTATTCATAGTGTCTGAGTTTGTATCTAAATAGTCCACCATGAAAATCTTTTATTTCTGATGTAAACCTTGCACTCTGCACATACTTACGAAAGGAAGTGGATGTCTAGCTTAAATTCAACAGAGGTCGGTACAAACATAAATGCGTGGCCTTGGGTGCTGTAACATTTGCACTGGTGCAGTTGAAGTGAAGATATACCAAGGTATAGCACATGCTGATCTGACTCAAGAGAGCATGCTGCTGATATTGGCTAAAAACATGATTTATTTCCCATCACCGATATTGTTCATCCAAACGAATGCACAATACGGTTTGAATAACTTTGTGCTGAAACAAGGATCATAAATATTGAGTGTCAGAGCTACAGCACCTTTCTCTGCATTAGTTGTGTACCCTGATATGTCATAAGGATTTATCCTGTAATAGCCAGCAATCTTCACAAAAGTACCCCATGTTATGACAGTGAAAACGCTTAACTCTTTGGACATCGCTTCCACCCTCAGTGCTTTCCATCTCACCAAAACCTGACTTTTACATTATGACTGAAATGGAAGGATTGCACTTGTCTTTCCCTAGTTCATGAGTCTCAATTGAAATTTCATTGTATATCCAAATCACGATATGGCCAATTGTATGCTTTTTCCATATTAGATTGAATATATAAAATTCCTTTAATGAACAGAAAATAATTACTTTATTATTAAACAAAACGAGTTGAGGAACATAGTTTGTAATATGAACTCTAAAGAGCTCACACACACAAACTAAGAAAACAGAATGGATTTCACTCTGTAGAGATCCCCTTTGTGAAAAATAAACACTTTTGTTCAGTAAGTCTTTATTTTCAAAAGGGTAAGGTGTGCAATGTCCAGAGGCTGACCTGAGTGACTGACGTTCTGGCCTGTGTAGATAAGTGCCACCAAGCATTGGAAAATGATTCTACATCTTTGGCAGATGCAGCTTGTTCAGAACATTCAGCATTGAAGGCATCTTGGTTTTTTTCCAGGACAGTGTTTTCCCTTGGGTGGGGAAGTCCAGAACTAGACGGCATTGTTTAAGGTGAGAAGGGTTTAAAAGGGACCTAAGGGACAACTTCTTCACGCAGAGAGTGGTGTGTGTATGGAATGAGCTGCTAGAGGAAGTGGTGGATGCTGGTACAATTACAACATTTAAAAGGCATCTAGATGGGTATATGAATAGAAAGGGTTTAGAGGGATATGGGCCAAATACTGGGAAATGGGACTGGATTAATTTAGGATATTTGGTCAGCATGGACGAATTGGACCAAAGGGTCTGTTTCCATGCTGCACATCTCTATGTGTCTATAACCCTATGACAGCAGTCAAGTTTCCTACAGGTTTCTTAATGAAAGTGCTTCGGAAAACAGGAAACATGGGTTGAGCAGCCTGTTTTCTTACAGGTTTCCCCCAACTGAAAGTCCAATCTCCAAGTTTAAAAACATTGTTCAAACAGAACACCCATAAAACCCAGTCACAAAAACAGTCCAGTTTTTCTCTGAAGTGAGTTCAAGCAACCAAAACCAGACATTATTTTGGACCATTACTAAGAATTGCGTTGTCAAAAAAGTTCAAATGTCTTTTCATTGAGGTTTTAAAAAGAACTAATCCAAGTATCTCTGTAATGCTTCAAGCTCAAGTCCAGAAAAAAATTGAAGTCATTATATAAGTTTCTTTTAAAATGTCAAGTCAAATGTAGAAGTTGGGATCTTGTATGAACCTTGTACACGTTCCCTGATTGCTAACGCTACTTCAAACAACACTCTCTTCTCCTTCCCTTCCTACAGCACCTTTCCTTGCAAGAGCAGGAAATGCTGCATCTGTCCTTTTACCTTCTCCATTTCCACTTTCCACTGTCCCAAACCATCGGACAAGTGAAATAGCAATTTATTTGTACTTCTTTCAATTTAGCACATCGATTCACTGTATGTGATGCAGTTGTCTCCATATCAGGGACATTAAGCACAGATTTAGTGACCACTTTGTGGAATGCCTTGATTCAGTCCATAAATGTGGCAATGAGCTTCCAGTTGTATGTCTTCCTGAACTTTGCCCTACCCTCATTTTGACCTTTCTTTAGCCTCTTAACCTGCTCTAGTGAAGCTTGAGAAAAAAGCACCTCCCTTTTCAATCAGATTATTTAGATCCTTCCAGATTCAGTACTGAGTTTGACAATATCAGAAGCTTTGTTTGAATTTTTCTTTTACCTTTGTTTTCATATAGCGGCTGTTGATAGTGCTTCTGCATTTTTCCATGAACACTTCATCTTGACATATCTTTCAGTTCACTACTTGTCATATTAGCCATCCTTTTCTGTCTTGTGCTAGCATCCCTTATGTTATTTATTCTCTCTTGTCACTTTAGATTACTTACAGTGTGGAAACAGGCCCTTTGGTCCAACAAGTCCACACCGACCCGCCGAAGCGCAACTCACCCAGACCCATTCCCCTACACCCAACACCCCATGCAATTTAGCTTGGCCAATTTACCTAACCTGCACATTTTTGGACTGTGGGAGGAAACCGGAGCACCCGGAGGAAACCCACGCAGACACGGAGAGAATGTGCAAACTCCACACAGAACAC
>NC_057723.1:21415371-21465887 GCF_004010195.1 Chiloscyllium plagiosum | reverse complement strand
TGCGATTGGTTTAAAAAAAAGGGCGGCACGGTGGCACAGTGGTTAGCACTGCTACCTCACAGCGCCAGAGACCCGGGTTCAATTTCTGCCTCATTCTGACAGAATGTTGCTGACCTTGAACAACAACATTTTCTCTTCCACAGATATCTTCTGACTTGTTGCACTTTTCTCTGTTTTTATTTCATGTTTCTATCATCAGCAAAATGTCACAAACTGTAAACTAGTTCATTCCTGTTGCACATCATGTCCTCCATGCACCCCACACTACACTTTAATTTTCTACTCTGGTATACTTCATGTGTTCTTAAATAATATCAAAGACAAATGGAGTTCCTTTGACATATAATCTGAGCAGAAAGGTTGGCATGCATTATCACCATTGGAAGAATTAATGGAAGAAGTGCAAGAGGGTGGCAGTGAAGAAAGCAGCTGGACAATATGAAAGATTGGCTCCAACAACAATGTCACCCACTGCAGTGATAAGAAAGTTTGGAAGAACATGGTCACCTGAACCAATCACCAGCACACTTTGATGTTGGCGATGTACTTGTGGATTCCATTCTGTTTCTGTTTAATACTGCATTGACTATCATGCATATGGTGAATAGCTATGACATTATTATGATCTATAATTTACAATAACACTGTGATGACTATCCTTTACTTAGCATAGCTATTATGTTTCCTTGTCTTTTATTTAATGTATCTTATACAAATATTCTATTGTTTAGTGCACCCAATAATGCTTTACAGTGTTTTGTTCTTATATCACCAGATTAATTAAAATGCAGATTCATACAATGTTTAATTTCACTCATATTTTTAGAGACAGGCAGCTGTTTATCTTTCTTCAATGAAAGCCAGAGGTGTGGTTGTAATTTGTGTGGTGAAGGAGAAAATTGATATTCCACAAGGTTGTCGATGCTGATGAGATGATACCCATCTGAGATGTCATGGCAACCTGTCAACTTTGTTTTAAATCACATTATTTGCTTGCTTGTTTTGAAATCTTCTTGGTTAAATCTAGCTGGGGAAAATCTCTATTCATTAAATTTCAATTCTTCTCCAAACCATGATTTGAACTACAAACGGGAAGCAAGCAGAAGTACTACATGATGTTCTACTGTGCTTAGATTCAGGGAAAGTTAATGTGTAATCAATAACAAGGAAGAACATTCTTCCTTTAGATTTCCAAAGTAGCAATTAAATTGGATTGTTATCCAATAATATTATATAAAAGTGCGATGGGGTTTTGAAAGTATTCTAAAAAAATGGAGCAATAAAGCTGCTTCATCATTTTAACAGCAGTGTCCTCGTTAATTTCACACCAATTTCAAATACTCAAACTCAGCCAACAATTGACTGCTCTGAGCTTAATTGATTGAGAAATAAGACTGTCAGTATGTTTGGAGCCACCTTGACAAAAAGTGTTATATTTGATGCAAAATAATTATATTGGTTTCAATGGGGAAAGATACCTTTATAGGAACTCAATATGCATTGAATGCAAAACTTACACAGCTACTGCTTGGATTTAGAAATGTTTCACAAGAACGAATATAATAAAATAACACAGAACCACTTAAAGATACATTAGGACAGATGACCATATCTTTTGTCAAGGTAAGCAGACTCTGAAAGGAAATGAAAGAAAAACAAAAGAGTGGTGTAGGAAAGAAATTTCACATCTCAGGGCCTAAACATGTGAAGGAACACCCACCAGTAGTTGTGCAAAGAAATTCAATGCCTGAGGACAGGATTGAAGCAGCGTAGAGAGAATGGCAAGACTGGAATAGAATGCAGGGAGAGGGAGCAGTAATGTTATGTAAGGATTTAAAAACAAAGTTTTTTTAAAATCTCGGTCGCTGGATTGGGAACCATTCAATGCCAATGAGCAGAGGGGTTTTGCATAAATTGGGCTTGCCAGGAGTGAGAATGTGGGCAGCAGCACTGCATTGTTATAGTCAAAAGGATATATTAATAACCAGCAGATGCCACACAGGTGATAAAGGATGGCATGAGTGATCTGAGGAGGGAAAGGATTACATTGGGTAAAGGGCTGAGGACATTCCAACAATGATGTGAGCTGGAGTGCAGCGTTGGAGAACTGACATGGCCCTCTGCACTTACACTTTTTGTGGACTCTGTTGTGGCTTCTGACTGCATTGTAAACGTGACCCCTCCAGGAACAGACATAAATCCCAGACAAAGTGACATATATTGCAGCTGAGCATTTAGGAAAGTGCAAAAATATGCAAGATGCATTCTTCTGAGCCCTGTGATCCATAACCTTTCATCAGAATTGAGCCCAGTGTCCATTTTTAAAATCTGACATTGTTCTGCTAACAAAAAGTCATCAAATTGGATTTTTCTCTGAACTTGTACAATATTTCCTGTTATTATTTCCAATCTCCAACCTTCATAGAATGTTACGATTATATAAGTGTGAACTTTTTGTTGCTTGTTGCTTTTGGGAGCGTTTTTTTGAGAAAGAAGCACTAATCATCACAATATTCCTGCTACCTTTATTGTGTGAACAGTGATCATGCACAATCTTAATTCAGGTTGGGGATCCAGATATGTGCCCTGATTGTTTTGGGAAACAAGCCCACAGTTTTCAAATACCTTTTGAAAAATAATGGTTGGTTGAAACCAAGCTGTTTCAAGGAGCAGTGAACAATAAAGCTCAACTTGATCATTTTAAAATAAAGTGCCCAGCATCGCCTTGATTGGTGGGAACCAGTAGCTCCTTCCGTTAGCTATTTTATTATTTGAAGATTTGACAGCTGTATCAATTGAATAGACTGGTTTAGTTTCATTACTGCCACACTGCCTTCATTTTGGATGCTAATTGCATGAATGCATCTTCCGGTATTGAGCTACTCAGACGCCAATAACCATGTTTACTAAATTAGGCATTCAGATACATACTCTCTTTTATTTTTCTTCTGAATTATGATATTTCATCCAACAATAAAACTTTGCCATGCAATTAGATATGTAACATTCGCAGAGAATTAGACTCAGATTTGTACAGTTCTCAGTTTATTTACACATCTGTTCAGGAGCTGTTTTGCTTATTTTCATCTTCCTATTTCCCCAGTGGCTAAGCCAGCATCATTCTGCTTCATAACAAACTTGAACTTCCTACTTCAAATGAAGCTCAATGCAAGCTTGAGGCACATCACCAAATTTTCCACTTAGGCATTTTACAAACTCTCGGACTCAATATTGAGTTTCTGCAACTTCAGAGTATGACCTCTGTGCACCCTTTTTCCTATATCCCCTCACCCCATTCTGCTGAGACCAGTTTGTATCTTGTTGACTTTGTGATCAGCAAAGAGGACCCATTTTCTCTTTCTTATACTTTATTTTTACTCGTTTATGTCTTTACCTTACCTTTACCACCGTGATCACTACTTATTGTCTTTTCTGTGGTTACCTTTACAATCAGTTCTGAAGAACAGTCAAAACGTCATATAGTTGTACAGCAAGGAAACAGACCCTTCAGTCCAACTCATCTATGCTGACCAGATATCCTAAATTAATCTGTTTGCCAGCATTTAGCCCATATCTGCTAAACCCTTCCTATTCACATACCCATCCAGATACCTTTTAAATTTTATAACTGTACCAGCTTCCACCATTTCCTCTGGCAGCTCATTCCACACACACTACCCTCCGCATAAAACGTTGCCCCTTAACTTGCACCTACATTCTACATTCATCTGCCCCCACCAAATTCACTGCAGTTTAGTTGCAGCTTTAAGGATTAATTTTAACTAAAAATACACAAAGCCGAATGTTATAATTTGTTGACGCGCAGAGTTACTTTTGTGTATGGAAACCCTGATCATTTTGTTCCAGGGCTTAGAGTTGATTCCATTCTCAAGGCGCTTTCTCACAGCAGGATAATACTTACTCAAACTGAACATGATTAACTTTGTCTACTCACATTACAGGAAAGCTGCTTATTCCTGTTGCCACAAGAAACATACTTGTGCTTTTTCCTGACAATCTAATCACTCCCCCTAAGCTTGGAAAAGAGAGAAAAGGCTCTTCACTTTCCAGTCAACATTATTATTATGGACCAAATAGCTCCCATCATGGGAGTAAGCTGTGAACTTAAGAGGGGACTGTGGAATAAGGATGGAAGGGTGAGAGGTGGGGAGGTGGGTTGAAGTGTCGGTCGTTTTCCTGACCCTAACCAATGGAGTCAATGTACAATCTAATCACTCCCCCTAAGCTTGGAAAAGAGAGAAAAGGCTCTTCACTTTCCAGTCAACATTATTATTATGGACCAAATAGCTCCCATCATGGGAGTAAGCTGTGAACTTGAGAGGGGACTGTGGAATAAGGATGGAAGGGTGAGAGGTGGGGAGGTGGGTTGAAGTGTCTGTCGTTTTCCTGACCCTAACCAATGGAGTCAATGTAAGAGGCTCCTCCTAAGTGCTGCCTGGCCTGCTGCACTTTTCCAGCACCACACTTTTCAACTCTGATCTCCAGCATCTGCAGTCCTCACTTTTTCCTATCTGAAAGCCACTTGACTCTCTTAAGTGGTGAATTATCAGTCATTACATGTCTGGTCAAATAGCTGCCTGCACTTCCCCCAGTAGTGGGAAGGAGGGATGAGCCTGCAGGCCAGTAAAAGCTCATCTACCACTCTGAGGAAAGGAGTGGGATTTGAGGTGATGCTTCTGGTCTTGTACTGTTTGGAGAGATCCATGCAACTGCAGACTGCATTGAAAGGGGTATCCTACCTTCCCAAAGATTCCACCAATTTCCCCTCTCCCCGCCCCAACAGTACCTGACAAATCCAAATTAATTTATCTAATTCCATCACCTTTCTCCATGATTGTTATTCTATGACTCCTGCAGACCCAGCAATGGCTGTAGCTCCCCGGGGCTGCTGCTGGGACTGAAGAACGCTTGATGCTGTGATTGGTCTTGTCTTTGAAGGAACAGTTGGAGAGCTGTTTGGCTGATATTTATTTCCTTTGGGGAAATGGAAATCATAGGATCATTGAATCCTTATAGTGCAGAAAGAGGCCATTCAGACCATTGAAGAGCATCCCACCCAGACCAACCCAATCCCCAAAGGGATTTTATTATGGCTAACCCACCTTAACTACACATCCCCGGACACTATGGGTCAATTTTCAGTATGAACCATCCACCTAACCTGCATATCCTTAGACTGTGGGATGATTCCAAAGCACCTGGAGGAAGCCCATGCAGATCGGGGAGAACATGCAAACTCTACACAGACAGTAACTCAAGGCTGGAATCAAACAAGTGTCCCTGGGTCTATGAGGCTGGAGTGCTAACCACTGAGCCACCATGCTGTCCTACGTTGCTGTGGTGGGGTAAGAACATAAACGATAGGAACAGGAGTAGGACATTCAGCCCCTCAGTTAAGCCCTGGCATTTCACAAGATCATGCCCCAGACTTCAAATTCTCTTTCATGCCATCTCCTCATATTCTTCTGCTCCTTGATATTTCAAAAATTCTATTCTTGTCCAAATACTGTCAGGGATCTAGCCTCCACACCTCTCTGGGATAGAGATTTTCACAGATACACCACATTCCTTCACATCTATGTTTTAAATGAATGTCCTCCTGTTCTGTAATTATGTCCCAAGTTCAAAACTACCTTACATCTTGTGTAGGAAACATTACTGAAAGCACCTTATCAACATCTACCATGTCAAGCCTCCTCCAGATCTTGTATATTTCAAGATGATCACCCCTCAATCTTCTCATGAATAAAGGCCTGCCATATTTAGCCATTCTTGGTAATTCAGCCCCTTCATCCCAGGAATCAGTCCAGTGAATCTCTTTTGAACTGCCTGTATGCCAATATATCCTCTCTTAAATACACAAACCGAACCTTTGCACATTACTCCAGGTGCGGCTTCACCATCATCCTGTACAGTGTATCAAAAATGCCCCAATGTAACTCCAACTACTTAATGTGTAAATGCCAAAATTCACTTTTCCATCTTAATTATCTGCTGCACCTGCATGCTAAGCTTTGTATTCCAGACGCGAGAACACTGAGATCCCTCTGTGTTCCACTTTTTTAGAGTCTCACCCCATTTTGCTTGACAAGGTAACTCACAATAGATTAATTCATGAGATAAGAGCTCCTCAGTATTGGAGGTAATATATTGGCATGAATAGAGATTTGCCTCATGGGCAGGAAACAACGAGTGGGGATAAGGAGTTCTTCTTTAGATTGGTGATCTGTAACTAGTGGGGCTCAGCAAGGATAAGTGCTGGGACCACAACTGTTTAGGTTAGATTAGATTAGATTAGATTCCCTACAGTATGGCCCAATAAATCCACACTGACCCTCTGAAGAGTAACCCACCCAGACCCATTCCCTTATCCTATATTTACCCCTGACTAATACACCTAACACTATGGGTAATTTAGCATGGCCAAATCACCTGACCTGTACATCTTTGGACTGTGGGAAGAAACCAGAGCACCCGGAAGAAACCCACACAGACACAGAGAGAATGTGCAAACTCCACACAGTTAGTCGCCTGAGGTGGGACTCAAACCTGCATTCCTGGAGCTGTGAGGCAGCAGTGCTAACCACTGTGAGCCACCAAAGTAAATTAATGGCTTGGAGGAAGGCAGCGAATGTACTGGAGCCAAATTTGCAGAAGACAAAATTGGAGGTAAGGGCAGATTCTGAGAGGGATGTGAATGGGTTAGAGGGTGATATTGACAGGTTAGGTAAGAGGGCAAAAGGTTGGCAAACAGAGTGCAATGTGAAAAAATGTGTAATTGCTCATTTTGGAAGGGAGAACTGAAAAACAGTATTTAAATGGAGAAAAAGTGCAGAAAGCTGCAACACAAAGGGAGTTGTGCACGAAATACAGAAAGATAGCACATAGATGCTGCAGGTGACCAGGAAGGCTAATGAAATATTATTTCAAGGGTGTTGGAATATAAGAATAGGGATGCCTTCCTGTGTGCTGGTGAGACCACATCTGAAGTACTATGAGCAAGTTTGATCCCTGAAATGAAAGATATCATTTAATTGGAGTCCGATCAGAGAATGTTCACTCGGACAATCACGGTATGGAGGGATTTTTTTCCTTTATTCATTCACAGGATGAAGGCATGTCTGGTTAGGCAGCATTTATTGCCCATCCCTAATTGCAGGTACAAGTCAACTACATTGCTGTGGGTCTGGAGTCATGTGTAGGCCAGACCAGGTAAGAATAGCAGTTTCCTTCCCTTAAGGACATTAGTGAGCCAGATGGATTTTCCAGCAATCAGCAATAGATTCATGGTCATCGTTAGACTCTTAATTCCAGAGTTTTTTTTTATTAAATTCAAATTTCACCATCTGCCATGGCTGGATTTGAACCAAAGTCACCAGAACATTATCTGGTTCTCTGGTTTAACAGTCCAGTGATAATACCACTAGGCTTTGATCATTAAGTTAATTAGAGTCCTGGTCACCTGCAACCAGGTCTCCTTAACATCTGTCAACTCATTTATATTTGTTTCTATTTGTGCTGTCAAACTCAATCTTGTTACAAATACAGTGTGGATTCAGAAAAAGGGATTTAAGTGTTCACTTTTACCATTATTAATTATTCTGGTTCTGATTTCTACTGCAGTCTTGTGATTGTATTTTCTACTCCTTCCTGTCACACTTCAATTATTGTTCACCTCGTCACTACCCTATATCTTTGCCCTCTCGTTTATTTATGATTTCTTAAACTTTCCTTCAATTAAATACTTGCCTCCCATTGATTTGTTGAAAGTGTTAACTAAAACCCTAGTTATATGATCCCAGCAATGCCCATCCCGACATTATATATAGATATATGATTTGTCAGGACATTAATCCCAGCATGGTACAAATGAAGCCCATGGATCAGCTCTACATTTCTTCTGTACTGGCGACTGCAGTCTATGAATCGATTGCCACTATACCTATTTTTGAGTCAGGTATTTACTGCTGTAATCTTATTTACTCTACACTAATTTGCATGTGGCTCAGGTCATAATCCTGGGGTGATGACCTTTGCTATTGTCCTTTTTAATTTAGCCTTCAGCTGCTCCTTAGCTTCAGCCTTTTCCCTTGTACTACCTATTTCCTTGCTACCTTTGTGGATCACGACAGCTCGTCTTGAACTCCAGGTTCCATTCCAGTGTAGAAGAGTGGGCGGCACGTTGGCACAGTGGTTAGCACTGCTGCCTCACAGTGCCAGAGACCCAGGTTCAATTCCCGACTCAGGCGACTGACTGTGTGGAGTTTGCACATTCTCCCCGTGTCTGCGTGGGTTTCCTCCGGGTGCTCCGGTTTCCTCCCACAGTCCAAAGATGTGCAGGCCAGGTGAATTGGCCATGCTAAATTGCCCGTAGTGTTAGGTTAAAGGGGTAAATGTAGGGGTATGGGTGGGTTGCGCTTCGGTGGGTCGGTGTGGACTTGTTGGGCCGAAGGGCCTGTTTCCACACTGTAAGTAATCTAATATGTGGCCAACCTCGGCACCAGGAAGGAGTCACAACCTTAAAGATGCTCTGTCCTTGTTGCAAAGAACAGTATCTATTCCCATAACTATGCTCTCATCTGTTGAAAAGACATGTCTCTTTTCACCTCCACTTGAATGACACTGTATGCCTTTGTCAGTTCACTCATGTTCTCTGCAATCTGTGCCCTCATCCACTCTGGGAGTAAGAAACTCAATCCCAAGGGTGAGGGTCATTCGGTGCTAAATTCTAAATTCCTTAATCACACTCCTGCTGTCCTATTCCTGATTGCAGACCAAACTTGGTGGAACTAATCTATGGTATATGACTGTTCCCATAAACACAATTTCAAGGTCACTGACCCCTCCCTGATTACCCACAACTTGGACTCTGATCTTACTCTGCATAAATTAACTGCTGTATTTTTCAACAATTACAATGGTGATTTCACTTCAGAAGTGTTTCTTTGGATGTGATGGCCTGAGGTTGTTAATGTTGCTTTGTAAAAGGCTGGAAGGTAAGAGACCTTCAGCTGGGAGGTGTGTGATTAGTGGTGATCCAAAGGATCAGTGCTGGGTCCAATGCTTTATGTCATCTATATAAATGATTTGGATGTGCATAAAGGAGGTATGGCTAGTAAGTTTTGCAGATGACACCAAAATTGGAGGTGTAGTGGATAACGAAGAAGGTTACCTCAGAGTACAATGAGATCTTGATCAGATTGAATTGAATTGAATTGAATTTATTGTCACGTGTACCAAGGCACAATAAGAAGCTTTGTCTTGCAAGCAATACAGGCAGATCACAGAGTTAATAGTACAGATATGTAAATAATAGGTAAACAGCAGCAAAAACAAAAATGCAGATACAGGCGAATGTGAAGAGTTTGTGAGTTTATACAGTATTTGAACAACAGTAGGGTAGAAACTGTTTCGAAACTGACTGGTGCATGTGTTCAGGCTTCTGTACCTTCTCCCCGATGGAAGAGGTTGTAGAAAAACATTGCCAGGATTGGACGGATCTTTGAGAATACTGGCAGGCTTTCCTTGACAGTGGACCTGGTAGATGGATTCTGTGATTGGAGGTTGGCCTGTGTGATTGTCCGCGTCGAGTTTACCACTCTCTGTAACTGTCTCTGGTCTTGAATGATACAGTTGCCATAGCAGGTAGTGATACATCCAGACAGAATGCTGTCAATGGCGCACCTATAAAAGTTGGCAAGGGTATTTACTGTCATGCCATGTTTCCTCAGCCGCCTGAGGAAGAAGGTATGTTGTTGGGCCTTTGTAATCAGTGCGTCCACGTGAAGAGTCCAAGAAAGCTTGTTGTAGATGACCACTCCCAGGAGCTTGACATCCTCCACTTGTTCCAGCTCTGTTCTGTTAATGTGTAAGGGGCATTAGTAACATCCTGCTGAAAGTCAATAATGAGTTCCTTGGTTTTGTCGACATTGAGAGCTAGGTTGTTCTCAGTGTACCATTTTTCCAGGTCTTTGACCTCCCATCTGTAGTCTGTTTCATCGCCGTCAGGGATTTGACCAACTATGGTGGTGTCATCAGCAAACGTGTAAATGGCATTAGTCTGGTATTTGGCAACGCAGTCATGGGTATACAGTGAGTGCAGTAAGAGGCTGGGGAGTTCCACTGTTGAGTGTTAGCGAGAATGAAATATTGTCCCCAATTTTCACTGATTATGGCCTGTGGGTCAGGGAACTGAGGATCCAGTTGCAGAGAGTGGGGCTTAGTCTGAGATCACTAAGTTTAGTAATCAGTCTCGAGGGGATAATAGTGTTGAAGGCTGAACTGTTGTTAATGAATAGGATTCTTATGTAGCTGTTCTTGATATCAAGATGTTCTAGGGAGGAGTGAAGGGCAAGTGATGTGGCATCTGACATGGATCTGTTGGTCTGATAGGCAAATTGGAGTGGGTCAAGAGTAGGGGGGAGGCTGGAGTTGATTAATGCCATGAACAGTCTTTCAAAGTACTGGCATGGATTGAGGACTGGCTGTCTGACAGAAGGCAGAGAGTTGGGATAAAAGGTTCTTTTTCAGAATGGCAGCTAGTGACAAATGGTGTCCCGCAGGGTTCAGTGCTGGGGCCGCAGCTGTTCACTTTATATATTAATGATCTGAATGAAGGGACTGGGGGCATTCTGGCGAAGTTTGCCAATGATACAAAGTTAGGCGGACAGGCAGGTAGTTCTGAGGAGGTGGGGAGGCTGCAGAAATAGTTAGACAGTTTAGGAGAGTGGTCCAAGAAATGGCTGCTGAATGCACTTTCGAAAAAAGAATACAGGCATGGACTATTTTCTAAACGGTGAGGAATTTCATAAAGCCAAAGTATGAGGGATCTGGGAGTACCAGTCCAAGATTCTCTAAAAGTTGACTTGCAGTTTGAGTCCATGGTTAAAAAAGCAAAAGTAATGTTGTCATTTACCTCAAGAGGGTTGGAAGAAAAAGCAGCAATGTGCCACTGAGACTTTGTAAAGCTCTGGTTAGACCCCATTTAGTATACTGTGTCCAGTTTTGGGCCCCACACCTCAGGAAGGACATACTGGCACTGGAGCGTGTCCAGCAGAGATCCACACGGATGATCCCTGGAACGGTGGGCCTAACATACGATGAATGGCTGAGGATCCTGGGATTGTAGTCATTGGAGTTTTAAAGGTTAAGGGGAGATCTAATAGAAACTTACAAGATAATGCATGGCTTAGAAAGGGTGGATGCTCGGAAGTTGTTTCCATTATGCAGGGAGACTAGGACCCGTGGGCATAGCCTTAGAATTAAAGGGAGTTAATTTAAAATGGAAATGAGGAGCGCAGTGGAGGCTGGGATGTTAAATGTCTTCAAGGCAGAGATTGATAAATTTGTGATCTCACAAGGAATTAA
Source organism: Chiloscyllium plagiosum (assembly GCF_004010195.1). NCBI lineage: Eukaryota > Metazoa > Chordata > Chondrichthyes > Orectolobiformes > Hemiscylliidae > Chiloscyllium > Chiloscyllium plagiosum. The sequence goes on along the minus strand of NC_057723.1, from coordinate 21,454,499 downwards.
GGGATACGGGGAGAGTGCGGGTAAGTAGAGTTGAAATGCCCATCAACTATGATTGAATGGTGGAGTGGACTCAATGGGCCGAATGGCCTTACTTCCACTCCTATATCTTATGGTCTTATGGTCTTATGACCACCGAAGTTAGGGCCACTGGGCAGTAGTCATTAAGGCATGTTACTTGAGCCTTCTTAAGCACAGTGATGATGTTGGCCCTCTTGAAACAGGCAGGGACAGTGCCTTATTGCAGGGAGAGGTTGAAGATGTTCGAGAAGACCTCTAGCAGTTGATCTGCGCATGCCCTGAGTGCACAGCCTGGTACTTCATCTGGTCCAATCGATTTCCTTGGATTCACATGAAGAAAAACTGATCTGACCTCTGATGCAGTGACTGTTGGGATAGGTTTGTCAGGAATTGTCGGAATAGGTGTTATCTCTCCAACAAAATTCTGCTCAAAGCGAGCACACCAAGCATTGAGACAATCTGGGAGGGATGTGTCATCATCTGCTATCTTGCACTGTCTCTTTTTAGAACCTGTGATGTCATTCAGTCCTTGCCATCGTTGCCGGGTGTCTGTCTGGGTCTCTAGTTTGGTTCAGTATTGGTCCTTGGCCGTCTTAATGGCTCTGCAAAGGTCATACTTGGATTTCTTATATTTGAGTGGGTCTCCTGATCTGAAGGCCTCATGCCTGGTTTTTAGCAGGTTCTATATGTCCTGATTCATCCAGGGTTTCCTGTTTGGGAACAGCTGGATTGACTTCCTCGGTATGCAGTCCTCCACACGCTTGCTGATAAAGTCTGTGATAGTGAGTGACGTACCCGTCCAAGGTACCTGCGGACTGTTTGAACATGGCCCAATCAGCCGATTCCAGACAGCACCGGAGTTGATCCTCTCCCTTCTCCAACCAGCACTGGACCTGTATCTGCAAGGGGGGTCTCCTGCTTGAGCTTTTGTCTGTAAGCCGGGAGAAGAAATACAGCATTGTGGTCGGAGTTTCCGAAATGAGAGCAAGGGATGGAGCGGTAGGCATCATTCACAGTGGTGTAGCAGTGGTGTTAAATGATCAGGCCCCTGGTGGAGCAGGTAATGTTCTTGTGGTCCTTGGACAACACCTTCCTTAGATTGACTTGATTGAAGTCGCCAGTTACAATAAACAGATAGGCCAATGGGCTGAGGAATAGCAGATGGAGTTTAATTTAGATAAACGTGAGGTGCTGAATTTTGGCAAAGCAAATCATGGCAGGACTTATGCACTTAACGGTAAGGTCCTGGGGAGTGTTACTGAACAAAGAAACCTTGGAGTATAGGTTCATAATTCCTTGAAAGTGGATTTGTAGGTAGACAGGGTAGTGAAGAAAGCATTTGGTATGCTTTCCTTTATTGGTCAGTGCATTGCATATAGGAGTTTGGGAGGTCATGTTGTTGCTGTACAGGACATTGTTTAGGCCATTTTTGGAATATTGTGTGCAATTCTGGTCTCCCTGCTTTGGGAAGGGATATTATGAAACTTGAAAATGTTCAGAAAAGATTTACAAAGATGTTGGCAAGGTTGGAGGGTTTGAGCTATGGGGAGAGGCTGAACAGGCTGGGGCTATTTTCCCTGGAGTGTCAGAGACTGAGGGGTGACCTCATAGAGGGTTATAAAAGCATGAGGTGCAGGGATAGGGTGAATAGCCAAGGTCTTTTCTGCAGGGTGGGGGATTCCAAAATTAGAGGACATAGGTTTAAAGTAAGGGAGGAAAGATTTTAAAGGGACGTAAGAGGCAATTTTTACACGCCCAGCGTGGTGTGTACAGAATGACTGTTGGAGGAAGTGGTGGAGGCTGATACAATTACAACATTTAAAAGGCATCTGGATGGGTATATGAATAGGAAGAGTTTAGATGTATATGGGCCAAATGCTGGCAAATGGGCTTAAATTAATTTCAGATATCTGGTCGGCATGGACGAGTTGGATTGAACCATCTGTTTCCATGCTGTACATCTCTATGACGCTGTAGCTTCTTTCTTACGTCTCTGACTAGTCAATCTGGAAAGCTTCTACTTTTAAATTTCTGTCAATATTCAAAGTTATATTCCCCTTTTGTATATGCTAGAATTAATTTGGAGTTTCAACTTGAAGTTTGGAATCATTATCATATATCGTCCCATTCAAAATTTGCTGTCATTTAATGTCCTTCCTGTTCTGTTCATTCCATCATCGTGAATGGGTCCCAGTGTAGCTGTAGGCTGGATTTTTCAGAGGGCTGGCCCACCAGACAAGGAGTTGATAGGAACACATCCCTGCTACAGCAGCTCCATAGACATTTAACGTTTCAAAGGGCATTAATTGGAGATGGGACTTCAACCCCTCACTCGGGTGGAATTTCCATCTCGAAGAGTTTCAGACAAATTTGATTGGCCACAGCAGGATTGGGAGTACAGGCTGTTTCCAAATTCTAAGAATAGCATCCAGTACCAGGACCAGCATTGTTAAACAGAGGGGAGGTGATCTTAGACCCAGCCTCTTGTTGGGGAGGTCAACAATGCAAGAAGCACCCACACATGAACAATTGGCACCCAATGTAGAATTGCCTTTGAGAGAAGTTTTAGAGGAGTGTTATCAAACAAATGTTGACACTGTGCTGTGTGCTAAGAAAGGAGACAGTAACACTGAGGACCAAAATCTTGAGTGAAGAGGTAGCTATTAAGAAGTGTCCTAAAGGGAGAGGGAAAAGTAGTGAAACAGAGTGATGCCAGGAGGGATGGCTGCCATTGGTGAAGGGTTTGAAACAGAGGATCCCAAGTTGATAAATTAGAGAACTGCAGAGATCCTGCAATGTTTTAAAGCTAAAGCAGGTTTTAGAGTTTGGGAGGGGCATGGTCATGAAGGGATTTGAAAACATTGCGCCAATAAGAAACATGTCATGTACAGCTACAAAACTCGAAAGCAAACAATCTCATTTGTTTCAACTGATATATTTTGTGATAAGATGTTCTGTGATAGAATGCTACTTGTGTATACCCAATCAATTATTTAGAATAATGTTTCTGATTTGAAGCAGAAGTGATACTGTTTCACTAGTCATTGAAAGATTGAGGCAAACATCCTGTTAATTGCATGGTATTGCATAGACCATCTAGTGGTGCATAGTCAGCTGAGGATGGTCTCATAACATGGAAGCAAACCACACAGTGTTCCTCAATACATTGTAGAAGGCCATCCTTTAAGTTAAATGTTGTAATTTGGAAGAGCTGTCTAATATCATCAATTACAATTATGCTGATTTAATATTTTGCCATATTTGTAAGCATATAGTGATTAATATTGGGTCCAAAGTTGAAAATGGCAGCCTTTTATTAAGTTGCTGGATGCAACCCAAGTGGTGCCCATTTAAATTGGGAACTGCTCAGAAAAAACCTCCTCAGATCACCCCACCACCTCTCATTTTCATGCTCTGGCAACAGGAGTTTGACCACTTTCACAAAATGCGGCATTTTCTGTTTCTTCATAATATTGCTTGATCACGCAGTCTGGTTTCCTTTTGAGTATCTTGCCCTTTTGCTCGACTCACTGAAAATAAAAGTAACTTATTCATCATTTTCATAAATGAGTAAACTGAACTTTGAAATTTGATTACAAAACAGCTGCAGAAATTCCAGAACAGCATTGAATAAAAATAGGATTCTTGGTGACCATTGTATTTTTCCGTAATAGTATAATAACCCCATTATATTACACAACATATCCTCTATCTCACCTTGAATACTGCTATTCAAAATGTGCAACTGTGTTTTATAGGAAATTGAATTGATAAATATGCTGAGTTCATTTCCTAGAGTTTTGTTAATGTTACATTTATCCACTGTTAGCACAAATTATTGATTTTACTTTAGTAGCATGTTTTAGTACGTTTAAGCACCAAACAAAATACTTAACTTTTTGTTTTATGATGAGATTGGTAACACAATTTATAAAGAACACAAAGTAGAAAGATTATGATAAATTATTTTAAATAAAAACAAATTCTGGGATATTTCTACAGTATTGACTGCCTGAGGAGATATCATAAACAATCAATATAAACAAATTATAACCATAGTTTTATTTCTTTAAGACTTTTATAATACACAAGTTATTGAAATAATAAATAAAATCAAACCTCAAACTGACTCTTCACCACTGAGGGTGAGTTCTTACAAACAGGCACCAAACTTGGCTTGAAAGACTGTGACAAGTCAAAAAGTAAATTGGGCGTAAGAACTCAAAGTTTCTACAGATTTAGTCACTGTTGAGGATACCAGTGAACAATTAACCAATGTTGGCTGCCAATTACAAACTTGACATCTTAAGGAATCTAAGGAAAGTTAAGATGAGGATTTTTAATTCTTTCCCTCTCTACCAGACGCTGTCCCCCTTTTAAACTTATTATCTATGTTTGTGAATGTGGTTGATATTGTGTTTTTATCATTTTTCTTGGGATTAATAGGTCATTAACATTACGGTTTCTTGTCACTCAAGAAATGCTTGGGAATTGGCTTCTTCACTTTGACCTATTTTACTGTACCTTTAACTGAAATGAGAAAACTTCTTGCTAAAAAAATACATTTTTATGCATAACCAAGAAAGGAGAGCCAATTCCCCCTTTTCATCTGTTTGTAGCATTTGCAACAGTGATGTATTGTGCAGAATTATTTTCTTGGATTCACCTTTAATAACTTTAGTTTTGGAATGTTAACATTATCGACTTTAATTCTGACATTTTCCAGCTGCTCTGTCACCCCTTCCTTCATTATTTTAAACTGTGGAGTCAGATGACTGCTTAACCTTATCATTATTCAGGAATATAACCTAAATTTATTCAGTCTCTCATCATAATTAACCCACTTAATTCCAGGTATCATCCTGGTGAAACATGGCTGGCCAGTTTATGCTTCTGAAGGTGTGAAGCCAAAAGATAAGGACAATATTCCAGGTGAGGTTTGATCAGTACTCTTATAATTGCCATAATACTTCCTTTGTACAATCAGCCATTTTTCTCATTCTCTTTTCCTGCGGGCTGCCTTTTTAACAATTGTTATGTGTGAACTGTTAAGTACATTTATTCATCTCTTCCTTATTTGACTATATTTCCATATACCATTCTTTGTTCTCTCACTTCAATTGTGTCAAATTCCATTTGCCTTCACTCTGAGCACATGCTTAAACTGATTTTTTGGAATTTTGTTTTCTCTTCTTAGTTCACTACAGGCCCTAGCCTAATATCGGATATGCTACACTCCTCTTTCAATCCAAGTTATTTATAAAAAGAGCCAGGTTCTAGTTCTGATACCTGGAGAGTACCCATTTCATCCCAACTTTCTGTATTTTCCTTCCTAATCCATTTCAATTAATATCTCAAGACTCACATCAGTTCCTACAGCTATTTTACTGTTCATGGTTGCTTTCATGCTTAATCTTTATTTAATACTTTCAGGAGATCCAATGTGGGGTACTTTTCTCTTTCTCTATCCACTATCTCAATGATTCTGTCAAAAAACTTAGGCTAGTTGGATACATCCACCTTCTACAAAACCATGTTAATCTTCCTGAATGAGATTACACGTTTTCAAATGCTTGTTGATAATGAATGCTAGCAATTTGAAATGAAAATCATTGGCTTGTGATTTTACTCACCTTGACGTTTGGCTTTTTTTAAAGTAATGGTATAAAAATCTGTCATAAATATGTTTATGCTCAGATATTTAAAAAGAAAGCATTGAAGTAGCAATACTGATATGCTATTGAATTGTGAGCAGTTTACCACTACGTCACGGTCAAGGTAAAAGTTTTACGTTTGTTAAAATATCAATGAATTTCACAAATAAAGGTACTTTGCAACTGTTCAGGCTGCGTCAGTAGAGAGAGAAACTTGGTTGCAGGGCATTAATCTCTTGTTAGAACTGGACAAATTGAGAGATGTAACAGGTTTTAGATAAATAAAGATAGGGGAAGGACGTGAGGCGGAAGAAAATTTAGAAGAAAAGTTAGCAGTAGAGTGGAAGGCACGAATGACTAAATATGTTAAGAAGGATGATGATGAGCAAAAATGGAGTGACAAGGAGCAAGTAAACAAACTAAATATGCTTTCAACCTACACCCTTGTGAGTGAACAGCAACAGGCTTTATTAAACATGACAATATTCCAAAGATGGTAAGAGCGGGTATTTTACTTGAAGCTCCCTACATTTCCAGGCTAACCCGACTTTGCTCTGATATAGCTCCATGTACACATGCTGAGTGGCTATCCATTGAGTAAAAGGCATAGTTTGCTTTACCCTAAACCTCTCCCCAAGATCTTTTCTGATACCATTTTTATACCTTTAATGTTAACTGAAAATGTAACACTTCATTTCTTCCAACTCTTTGCCTCTCAAAAGCCTCTTCAGCTTGAGGGACTAATCTTCAACATTCTCAGTTCCCCTCGAGGTCATGCAGAACATCTGTGCTCTTTTAATGTTTTCTTGGAGGTCTACCATGTTGGTAAAGTGTGATAATAGCTACTGATGATGGATGGTTCTTGGACTGTGATTCTCAAGAAGATTTGAATGCAGAAACAGTGAAGCAAATCTGATTCAAAGGAGCACATGCCAGGATTCGAATGATCACAGCCTTTTGAAAGAGAGGGCAAAGGCATTGAAATTCTTGCCCCTCCTTTCCATCTACTTTGCTGTCTGACCTTGGTGTGAGTGAAATTGGCAAGTTGAAGGGAATTCAAAAGACAATGCTGGAGGAGGTGAAGACTCCTGTACCACTTCTAGGGTAAGAGTGTGTCTGTCTGTACATTATGGTATTGTTTAAACATGGTGTGAGTTTGCTGAGGTATAGAAACTAAAATCTGAAATTGTTGACACATTCTTGTGTTTGGAAGGCTGTGAAGTGTGTTATTTGAAAAACTTACATTGAGTTTCGTTGCATCAATGAAATCTGAGGACAGAATGGGGTGCAGAATTGAAATAACAGGTAATAGAAACTTTTGGATAATACTTGTGCAGAAAACAGAGATCATCCGAGGAGCAGGAAAATTGATGTTTCGGGCCGGAGTCCTTCATCAGACCTTCTTGATGTAGATTTGTTGAAATGTTGATTTTCCTACTCCTCGGATGCTGCCTTACCTGCTGTGCTTTTCCAGCAACACACTCTGAATCTCTGATCTCCAACGTCTGCAGACCTCACTGTCTCCCCATAAAACAGAGATGTTCATCAAAGTGATCACCACTACGACAGGTTTCCCTAAGGTAGGCAAGCCATGTCATGAGTAGCAAATCTATTATAATAAATTGAAAGGAATACAAGGAAGCCATTGTTTCACCTGGTAGCTGTGTTTTGACTTTGGTGAAGGGGAGGGATACGATGAAAGCGCAGTTTTGCATCTCCTATGCTTATTGTGGAAAGTGCCATCAGAAGAGGAGGGTGGGCATTGGGATTGTAGTGTAGGCCAGAATACAGTTTTGAAGTAACCCTTCAAAATACTGCAAGGAAGGGAAAGATGTGTAATTCTGATATTTTCCATTTTTATTTCAGATTTCTGGCATCTGCAGTAATAAAGTTCTAGGCTACTGTACTATAAGGTACATCGTTTCAATACAGCTGATTCCATATTGTTACTCAAACAACATATATACAAAAGGTTTTATGTTTGTTTCTTTCCTTTTCCTGAGGGCAGAAAATGCTAATAAGGATGGTGAATTTATTTAAATTATTAATTAACTGGGATTGCATGATGCATTTAGTCTCCTGAATGAGTTTTGATTTCTAGTATAGTGTTCTAGTAAATAAAGAGAAGATCCAATTTGATTTGTATGTGCTTTGTCAGAAAAAAAAGAGGGATTACTCTTTTGTGCATAATAACATAAATTATCTTGCAGCCTGATATTTCATGTACTTAACTGAAAGAAAACTCCCTTTTAAATTGCATTAATGAACCTGGACCAGCTCAGTGATGGGGTCAAATACAATATTAAAGATTTTAAAACATTTGAATAAGTATGGGTTACCTTGCTTAACTTGCATGTTTAAGTAAACTTACTCTCCCACAGAGTAATGTTGCGCTTCAGGTTAAAGAAAACTCAACTATTTTACCGAGGGAGTGAATTTACCGTGTAAATGAATGAAAAACTAAAAGTGATTTCTGTTTTAAATGATGATCCTTAAAGAAGGACTGATAATTTAATAAACCCATAATGTAAACATAAGTGTTAGATTGACATCCCTGTTCCCAATGCAGCAAACTATCCCCAACCATTTCCCCTGGGCAGATCCCTATTGACAAGCAACCTGCCTGTGTATCTACATGAAACAGCATGTCAGTACAACAACACTGATAACTTTTAGTTAACTTAGCTGGAGCAACAAGGCAAGGATACTTCTGCAAGCATGAATGTAGGTGCTAAGAGAGCAAGCAAGGAGCCCTGAGATGCAACAAAAGCAGCAATAGAAGGAGAAACTCAGCAGGTCTGTTGGCATCTGTGGCTAGAAAGCAGGGTCATTATTTTGGGTCCAGTGACCCTTCTTCAGTTCAGTTTGCTTTCTCTCCACAGATGCTGCCTGACTTGCGGAGTTTCTCCAGCTATTTCTGTTTTATTCTCAGATTTCAGGCATCTGCAGTTCTTTGATTTTTGTTTCACTCTGAGATGCAGCCTGGTCCAATTTGTGAGGTAGTTGCTTGCCCCTGTTAACAAAGTATCTTTGCAGCCGCCTTTCAATATGGGTTTCTGATGTAACCTTACAATGTATGTCTGTGCTGTCCTGCTAATAGATCTGCAAGGTTCCACGAGCATCCTGAGTGATTGGTAGATGCCAATGGGTTTGGCTGGTGTGTGTGTGTGTGTGTGTGTGTGTGTGTGTGTGTGTGTGTGTGTGTGTGTGTGTTGTTGGTGCGGCTTAACATGGCAACTGTTTGTAGCTACTAGTTATTTGAAGTTGCCATGTATTTCCATGGTAGTTTGTTTGAAGCCTTTAGTAAGAAAGGGAATGCATATTAAGGAGGCGAGATATGCAATTAACAAGGTATTTGACAGGCAATAATCCTCATTAATAGACAACTCGCTGCTGATTAGTGAGAAACTCACTTTGATGCCCAATAAATGAATAAAACACGCAGCAGTTGCACCCAGTGTCAAGATAGGCCTCACTGGAATTCTGCCACTAATTACACCTTAACTCGCACTGTTCGGGCTTCCAAAATGATTCTGCCCAATGTTTAAGTTTATATATGCTGAAATAACTTACAAAATAAAGTGCTTTATTCAATATAATAGAAATGCTGTATAAATCCACTTAACTCGTGCCAATTTTTTTGTTCATTGCACAGACCTCCAAGGTCCATGCATGGCGGCACCTTCCAAAACTGAAAGTCAGTGGGTCAGTGGGTCAGTGCACCAATTACACCAATCGGCATTCGCGGAACCTCGGACAAACCTTGGAGTGGCTGATTGTAACTGTTCTCATGGTGTGTGCTGACAGGTTTCACATCAATCAGAAACCAACCAGGGTGGTGGCAAAGGTATTACTCCATCCGTCTGCCTTCAAGCAGGCCTTAGCCAATACTTAGCTCACACCTTTTTTAATTGTTTGGTCCTTTTTTGGAATTGCATTTTTGTTTTTCCATATCAGCTCACAAAAATGCTGCAGCTCCATTGCAGATTTATTCTCTGCTTATCTCTAGTACAACTCCAGGTTATAGTCCAACAGATTTATTTGGAATGTTTTTTAATTAGGTACCTGATGAAGGAGCAGCGCTCCGAAAGCTAGTGCTTCCAAATGAACCTGTTGGACTATAACCTGGTGTCGTGTGAGTTTTTTAATGTTGAGTAACTGTCAAGATTTACTTCTCTTTGAATCAGGCAGGTTGACTCTGATTGGTCAAGGCATTCTCGAGAGAAATGAAACAGAGGTGGTTGATTATTTTGTTGGGTTGAAGTAGTCATGTCCTGTGTACATGTACTTGTTCTCTGCATAGAAAAGGACTGTTGCATTAAGTATATCCAGTACATGTAAGTGCAGTGCACTATGAATCCAATTAACAAACTTAAATTGATTGTCAGCATAATTCATAGCACACTGAGGAACATTTGGCAAATGTTGCCCAATCATAGAACCACATTTAATGTTGGACACTGTGTTTAGACTTTTTTTCGCAACTAGAATAGTTGCATAAGTTCTGATCTCTATATTAAGGCAAAAGTGTTATCACATGAGATATGGCTCAGAGGAGGTTCAGTTTTCTTTTTTCAGGGTATGTCAGCATCACTGCAAAGATCATCATTGGTTGGCTATTACTAAATATTCTGAGAAGATGATATTGTCCTGCTTTCTCATTTCACTGCAGCCTGCGATGTGTATAGAGATCCACAGTACAGGGACTTATAGAGTCATACAGCATGGAAACAAGACTCTTTGGTCCAACCAGTCCATGCTGACCATAATCCCAAACTAAAATAGTCCCACTTGGCCCATATTCATGAACTTCTAGCACATTTACCCAGCAACAATGAAGAAATGGCAATATAGTTCCAGATCAGGATCGTGTGCCTTGAAGGGGAACTTGTAAGTGATTGTGTTCTAAGGTACTGCCTCTCCTGTATCTTCCAAATGTTAATGATTGCAGGTTTCGAAGTAACTGTTAAAGAAACCTTGGAGATTACTGCAGTGTACCTTGTCGATATAAACACTGCAGATGTGGTGTACAATTGGTGGAGGGAGCAAATGCTTAAGGTGGGAAGTAGAGTGCCAGTTAAACAGGGTGATTTTGCCTGGGTAAGGTTGACCTTATGAGTATTTTTGGAGCTGCATTCATGCAGGAATATTCCATCACTGTTCTGACTCATGCTTTATAGATGGTAGAAAAACCATGTAGAGCCAGGAGATGAGTTACTCATGGTAGTATATGTAGCCTCTGACCTGCTCTTTTAACCACAGTATTGATATAACTCGGCCGGTTAAGGTGCTGATCAATGCTTACTCCAGTGATTTTGATTTTAGGGTATCTGGCAATGATGAAACCATTGAACATCAAGAGCAGAAGTCAGATTTTGTCTTGATGGATAGTGTAAGTGCCTGGCATTTGTGATACTTGGCACTTGTCAGCCCAAGGCTGAATCTCATGCATTTTGTTTCGCTTGCTTGTGGGCATGGATTGCTTCATTGTTTGAGTTATTGTGAATGGAACTGAACACTATGCAACAATCAGCGAGCTTCCCCACAATGACCTTATAATGAGGAGAACACATTACGGAAGTAATTGAAAACGGTTGGGCTTACCCTGAGGATCTTTTTCAATCACATCTTGGTACTGATGGAATTGGCAGGATAGGAGTTAAACATAGAGGCAGGGAGAAGTGGAAACGCAGAGACATGTCAGAAGGCGATAACTGCAATTGGAAGCTCGAGGGATTGATAACTAAATTCCTACTTGACAAAGAAAAATGGGAAGGATAAAGCAACAGTAATTAGAATTAATTCATACCTGTTACTCTGTTGGTGAGTCTATAAACTACTCAAGAGCAGAAATAAATTAACAATGAATACAGAAACAAGTTCAGAAAAAAGAAAGAAATTTCAGAAAACGATTAGTTGTAATCACATTTAAAGCTGCACTGTGGTCTACACTATTTAAAATATTCATTCGTGGGATATTGCCATCATTGGCTGCGCTAGTAAGTATTGCCCAAACATATGTTGAGGGTGCGAAGGCGATGGTGGTGGGATGCCTTCTCCAACCACTGCAAACCATTTGGTCAAATCAGATCCATAATGGTGTGAGGGAGGAAGTTCCAGGTTATTGATTCAGCAATATTGAAGGAATGGCAGTAGAACCCCAGATCAGGATCGTAGGGCTTGGAGGGGAACTTCCAGGTGGTGGTATTCCCATGTATCTGCTGCCCTTTATCCTTCTTAATTACAAAGGTTGTGCATTTCGAATGTGCTGCTCAAGGATCTTTGGTGAATTTCTGCAGTGCATATTGTAAATGGTGCACACTGCTGCTACTGATTATCGGAGGTTGAGGGAGTGGATGTGGTGCTAATCAAATGGATTGTTTTGTCCTGGATGGTGTCAAGCTTCTTGAGTGTTGTTGGAGCTGCACTCATCCAGACATTCCATCACACTGGAGATTGATATTTGTGAAGCTGGGACCTCTGTAGAAAGCTGATCCACTTGGCATTTCTGGCTGAAGATTGTTGCAAATACTTCAGCCTGTCTTTTCCACTCATGTGCTGGGCTTCCCAACATTGAGGTTGGAGAGAAGTGACTTATTTATTGACCATGTAATGATGATATATTTTTTATTTTTCTGTATTTTTGATCATAGATTGAAATAGGAAAGGAATTGTTTTAAAAGTCACACATTGTTGAAAAATGACAGTGCTTTTTGTAAGCAGGTAACAAGGTATTCTTTGTAAGTGCTGTTCATATAGCCGCTTATTGAAGCAGTGTTTACAGAACGGTTTTTATGAGTGCAAGGAGGATGGGTACAAGGAGGATGGGTACAAGGAGGATAAACACATGGGTACAAGGAGGATGGGTACAAGGAGGATAAACACAAGGAGGATGGGTACAAGGAGGATGAGCACAAGGAGGATGGCTACAAGGAGGATGGGTACAAGGAGGATGAGTACAAGGAGGATGGGTAAAAGGAGGATGAGTACAAGGAGGATGGGTACAAGGAGGATGGGTACAAGGAGGATGAGTACAAGGAGTTTGGGTACAAGGAGGATGGGTACAAGGAGGATGGGTACAAGGAGGATGAGTACAAGGAGGATGGGTACAGGGAGGATGAGCACAAGGAGGATGGGTACAAGGAGGATGGGTACAAGGAGGATGAGTACAAGGAGTTTGGGTACAAGGAGGATGGGTACAAGGAGGATGGGTACAAGGAGGATGAGTACACGGAGAATGGGTACAAGGGGGATGGGCACTAGGATGATGGGTACAAGGAGGATGAGCACACGGAGGATGAGCACAAGGAGGATAGCACAAGGAGGATGTGCACAAGGAGGTTGAGCACAAGGAGGACAGGTACAAGGACGATGGGCACAAGGTGGATGAGCACAAGGAGGATGAGTATAAGGAGGACAGGTAGAAGGACCATGGGCACAAGGTGGATGGGTACAAGGAGGATGAGCACAAGTAGGATGAGTATAAGGAGAATGGGTACATGGAGGATGAGCACAAGGAGGATGGGTATAAGGAGGACGGGTACAAGGACGATGGGCACAAGGTGGATGAGCACAAGGAGGATGAGTATAAGGAGGACAGGCACAAGGACGATGGGCACAAGGTGGATGGGTACAAGGAGCATGAGCACAAGGTGGATGAGTATAAGGAGGATGGGTACATGGAGGATGAGCACAAGGAGGATGAGCACAAGGAGGATGGGTACAAGGAGGATGAGTACACGGAGAATGGATACAAGGGGGATCGGCACTAGGATGATGGGTACAAGGAGGATGAGCACACGGAGGATGAGCACAAGGAGGATAGCACAAGGAGGATGTGCACAAGGAGGTTGAGCACAAGGAGGATGGGTACAAGGAGGATGGGCACAAGGAGGATGAGTACAAGGAGAATGGGTACAAGGGGGATGGACACTAGGATGATGGGTACAAGGAGGATGAGCATAAGGAGGATGAGCGCAAGGAGGATGGGTAAAGGAGGATGAGCACAAGGAAGAATGGGCACAAGGAGGATGAGCACAAGGAGGGTGAGTAAAGGAGGATGAGTGCAAGGAGGATGAGGGCAAGGAGGATGGGTACAAGGAGGATGAACACAAGGAGCATGAGTTCACCGAGGATGAGTAGAAGGAGGATGAGTGCAAGGAGGATGGGTACAATGAGGATGAATTCATAGAGGATGGATACAAGTAGCCTGGGCACAAGGGGAATGAGCACAAGGAACATGAGCACAAGGTGGATGAGTGCAAGGAGGACGGGTATAAGGACGGTGGGCACAAGGCAGATGAGTACAAGGAGGATGAGTACGAGGTTTAATACAAGGGGGATGAGTACATGGAGGATGAGCACAAGGAGAATGGGTACAAGGATGTTTAGTTCAAGGGGGAAGAGTACATGGAGGATGAGTACAAGGAGGATGGGTACAATGAGGATGTGTACAAGGAGGATGGGTACAAAGAGGATGGGTACAAAGAGGATGAGCCCAAGGAGGATTAACGCAACGAGGATGGGCACAAGGAGGATGAGTACAAGGAGGATGGGTAGAAGAAGGGTGAGTACAAGGAGGATGAGTACAAGGAGGATGAGTACAAGGAGGATTGGCACAAGGAGGATTGGCACAAGGAGGATGAGCACAAGGAGGGCAAGTACAAGGAGGATGCGTAAAAGGAGGATGAGCACAAGGAGGATGGGTACAATGAGGATGTCTACAAGGAGGATGTGTACAAGGAGGATGTGTACAAGGAGGATGGGTACAAGGAGGATGAGCAAATGGAGGATGTGTACAAGGAGGATGTGTACAAGGAGGATGAGTTCATGGAGGATGAGTAGAAAGAGGATGAGTTCATGGAGGATGAGTAGAAAGAGGATGAGTGCAAGGAGGATGAGTAGAAAGAGGATGAGTGCAAGGAGGATGATTACATGGAGGATGGGTACAAGTAGCATGGGCACCAGGGGAATGAGTACAAGGAACATGAGCACAAGGAGGATGTGTATAAGGAGTACAGGTACAAGGATGATGGGCACAAGGTGGATGAGCACAAGGAGGATGGGTACATGGAGAATGAGTACAAGGAGGATGGGTACATGGAGGATGAGCACAAGGAGAATGGGTACAAGGAGGATGAGCACAAGGGGGATGGGTACAAGGAGGATGAGCACAAGGAGGATGAGTATAAGGAGGATGGGTACATGGAGGATGAGCACAAGGAGGATGGGCACAAGGAGGGTGGGTACGAAGAGGATGGGTACAAGGAGGATGGGCACAAGGAGGATGGGTACAAGGAGCTTGGGCACAAGGACGATGGGTACAAGGAGAATGGGTACAATCAGGATGGGTACAAAGATGATGGGTACAAGGATGATGAGTACAAGGAAGGTGAGTACAAGGAGGATGGGCACAAGGAGGGTGGGTACGAGGAGGATGGGTACAAGGAGGATGGGTACAAGGAAGATGAGTTCAAGGTGGATTCATAGAAGGAGGATGCGTAGAAAGAGGATGGGTACAAGGAAGATGGGTACAAAGAGGATGGGTAAAAAGAGAATGGGTACAAGGGGGATGGGTATAAGGAGGATGGGTTCAATGATGATGGGCACAAGGAGGATGAGTACAAGGAGAATGGGTACAAGGGGGATGGGTACTAGGATGATGGGTACAAGGAGGATGAGCACAAGGAGGATGAGCGTAAGGAGGGTGGGTACAAGGAGGATGGGTACAAGGAGGATGGGTTCAATGAGGATGGGTACAAGGAGGATGAGCACAAGGAGGATGGGTACAAGGAGGATGGGTACAAGGAGGATGAGTACAAGGAGAATGGATACAAGGAGGATGAGCACAAGGAGGATGGGTATAAGGAGGACGGGTACAAGGACGATGGGCACAAGGTGGATGAGCACAAGGAGGATGAGTATAAGGAGGACAGGCACAAGGACGATGGGCACAAGGTGGATGGGTACAAGGAGGATGAGCACAAGGTGGATGAGTATAAGGAGGATGGGTACATGGAGGATGAGTACACGGAGAATGGGTACAAGGGGGATGGGCACTAGGATGATGGGTACAAGGAGGATGGGTACAAAGAGAATGGGTACAAGGAGGATGGGTATAAGGAGGATGGGTACATGGAGGATGAGCACAAGGAGGATGAGCACAAGGAGGATGGGTACAAGGAGGATGAGTACACGGAGAATGGGTACAAGGGGGATGGGCACTAGGATGATGGGAACAAGGAGGATGAGCACAAGTAGGATGAGTATAAGGAGAATGGGTACATGGAGGATGAGCACAAGGAGGATGGGTATAAGGAGGACGGGTACAAGGACGATGGGCACAAGGTGGATGAGCACAAGGAGGATGAGTATAAGGAGGACAGGTACAAGGACGATGGGCACAAGGTGGATGAGCACAAGGAGGATGAGTATAAGGAGGACAGGTACAAGGACGATGGGCACAAGGTGGATGAGCACAAGGCGGATGGGTATAAGGAGGACGGGTACAAGGACGATGGGCACAAGGTGGATGAGCACAAGGAGGATGAGTATAAGGAGGACATGTACAAGGACGATGGGCACAAGGTGGATGGGTACAAGGAGGATGAGCACAAGTAGGATGAGTATAAGGAGGATGGGTACATGGAGGATGAGCACAAGGAGGATGAGCACAAGGAGGATGGGTACAAGGAGGATGAGTACACGGAGAATGGGTACAAGGGGGATGGGCACTAGGATGGTGGGTACAAGGAGGATGAGCACACGGAGGATGAGCACAAGGAGGATAGCACAAGGAGGATGTGCACAAGGAGGTTGAGCACAAGGAGGATGGGTACAAGGAGGATGGGTACAAGGAGGATGAGTACAAGGAGGATGAGTACAAGGAGGATGGGTACAAGTGCAGATTTGACTGGCAACAAGCAGCTGATTGGTCTGTGAATTTGGGGCAAATTGATGATGACAAAGGTCTTCTTTCTGCCAAGAACCATGCAATTGGTTTCCAGGTAGCTGAACAACTTGGAGCTGTGTACAAGATGTTTACAGTTCTGGTAAACTGCAGAATTTTGCATACTTTTACAAAATCTTTAAGTTCTGTGATGACTTTGGGGATAACATGGTGGAAATTCCAGCATGCTACCTCCGTGAGGTGTAACAACCAACACTAATGACTAGTTGTATCAGAATTGTTGAGCTTAGATCTGATCCATTGGTTGTGATCGTATTCCTGTATGTCACCTGCTGCTTATGCTGTTTGCACACACGTCGTGGATCTTCGCCAGGCTGACAGCTCTTTTTAGGTATGATGGTATTGGCCCTGGCATTCTTCACTGACAAGGGTTAATGACTCGATGTAGTAACAGAATGAGGGATTTCCAAATAATGAGATTCCAGATTGTATTTGAGGAAGTTTGCTCTTGGTAATGGCCCAATGTACCTTATTAATACACAATCCTGAGTTGCTAGATCTGATCAAAATCTGTCTAATTTACCACAATATTAGTGCCACAAAAACACAATAG
This sequence comes from Chiloscyllium plagiosum, assembly GCF_004010195.1. Classification (NCBI taxonomy): domain Eukaryota; kingdom Metazoa; phylum Chordata; class Chondrichthyes; order Orectolobiformes; family Hemiscylliidae; genus Chiloscyllium; species Chiloscyllium plagiosum. Next base: position 21,437,305 of record NC_057723.1, on the reverse strand, counting down.
GGAATGTCTTTCATGTGTGTGAAATGTCTCAGAAAAAAAATGTTGCATTGTTCTCCTTTTAAAACATTGGCTACTCTTTTCAGCCTGCAATCGAATAAACAGTTATTTTTGCATGTATGATGTGGGTATGTTTGAATGTGAAGCTTAATGATTTGTAGTAAATTGAAAGCATACTTTATTTGAAATATTCAGATTAATTTGTTCTGAGTTGGATTAGTGTGATATTGTTTGAAAACATGTGGCAAAGTTTAAGGATTTGAGTCTTTTGGTTCCTATCACAGCTTTCAAATGACTCAGGGAAATTTATTTTAATGTCAGATGTTGCCAATTGGAAGGTAGAAGTAAATGTGCTGGGGATCTAAATTCAAAAGAAGTAACTAAACAGAGAGTTTTAGAGAGACTAATTATCAAGTGCAAAGACTTGACAATTAATGTAAAGTCCTGCAAGCTGCAGAGCTGAAGGAATTTAATTAGATTTAAAGATTCAAGTTACAGGGTAAGAGTGACATTCAGTGACATTCAAGGGTAAAACATTGCACAATTGGATGAAGCAGTAGTCATTTTTCAGTTTGAAACTTCCACACCATATTTAAAGAAGAAACAATTCAATTGGGGTCAACTCTCAGGGAACACAACAACCCAGGGGCCCTGAGAGCCACAGAGTGCTGACATGAGATGTTTATTGTGTGTGTGGCTGAACAACATGCACTTTAAACAGACTGATTACCCTGCACATTGTTGGATCCCTGATAACGATTTTAAAAGCTATTTTAAGCTAGGTTGCAGAAGTCATAGCACAAGCAAAACCCCTGAAGGATTGGGACAAGGTTGGGGGAAAAGATAGCAAATCAACTTACGTATGCAGAGTTGTTATGCATTTGGAGTAGTGCTGGATTACATGATTGCCGGGAGCAGGTGAGGATACATATATATTACCTCAGGGAGAGGTGATATGCAACACAAAAAATAATTAGAATTCTCACGGGGACAGCAGGGCTACCAAAAGAAGTTCCAGTAGTTAAAGTGAAAATTCCCCAGTAGATCATTATCCCAGGTAAGCAGCAAAATATATGTGTAAGGTAACCAAATGGTTAGGTAGGTACAGATATCCAAATAGAAAAACACATATCAGAGGTACGTGGCGAAAGTTAGAAATATTTGATGTACCCAACCAAGTAAAAGTTAAAGAACAGTTAACAAACTAAGTATAATTGTGTCTGACACAATGGACATTGTGAAAATTAAAGGACACTTGAGTACAAAGTACTGTGTAAGATGATATTGACAAACTGGGTGCAGCGTACCAGACAGCAAACATGGCCAATATATCAGACAAACCAAGAAGAAGTGGATTAGAACCTGGAGGTGTCTACATTAAATTAACTTTGGATAAATGTAAGAAACAGTTGAGAAGCATGGTAGAAGGGACAAATAAAGATAAATGGAGAAAATGGATCAATGGAAACCTTGGACCCAGTTGCAACCACATAAGGGTTAAGGATACAATTAAATAATTGAGAACCTTGTGATGAATGGAATGGCTAAATATTTTCTACTTTCAAGATTGCATCACAGGGTGAATCAATGACCTTTGTTGATCTTGCTGCACCATTTGGACTTCACTGAAGGAAAGTGCTAGCTGTATTTTACAAGTGAAATGCAGATAAAGTTTGAGAGTATAGGCACCCATGTGAGAAAAGGGATTTTATAAATACATCAAGGAGAATAAAATAACTCGGGAGAGAATAGGGTCCCCGAAGGATCAGCAATGCCACCTACGTGTGGAACTGCAGGAGATGGGGGAGATAATATGAGTATTTTGCATCAGTGTTTACTGTGGAGAAGGATATAAAAGATGTAGAATATGGAGAAATGAATAGTGACATCTTGAAAAATGGCCATATTACAAATAAAGAGCTGCTGGATCTCTTAAAATGCTTAAAGGTGGATAAACCCCCAGGATCTGATCAGGTGTAGCGTAGAACACTGTGGGAAGTTAGGGAAGTGATTGAAGGGCCCCTTCCTGAGATATGTGCATCATTGATAGCCACAGATGAGGTGGTGGAAACTAGAAGTTGGCTAATGTGGTGCCACTATTTAAGAAAGGTCGTAAGGAAAAGCCAGGGAACTACAGACTGGTGAGCGTGACATCGATGGTGGGCACATTGTTGGAGGGAATCCTGAGTGACAGGATTTACATGTATCTGGAGAGACAAGAACTGATTAGAGATAACATGGCTTTGTGCATGGGAAATCATGTCTCAAGAATGTGATTGAGTTTTTTGAAGAAGTAATGAAGAAGATTAATGAGGGCAGAATGGTGGACTTCTGATGACCCTGCATCAACTCACTCATACTTGACTAGATCTGGGCAAATGATTGCGTTGGGTGTCAGTCCTACTGAAGAAAATGGTCACAGTGTTGACTCACTGCTGGTAGATGGCAAATAATGCAAAGCCATTGTAGATGGACAACAATTCCTGCAAGCATTAGATGCAACAAAAAGTATAGATACTGTAGTCACAAAAGGTAGGCAAGTTGTGTGTCAAATGTAGTTATAGAGTCCTACAACACGGAAACAAACCCTTCGGTCCAACCATACTCCCAAACTAAACTAGTCTATTACACCCACCATAAATCTGACTTGCATTCCAAGGTCAGTGCTAGGTATTTGGTACAAAAGGACACTGGGACTAGTTATGCAAGAAATCTGGCTCCAGATTTACAACGGGATGCTATAACAGTTCATGACAAAACAGAAGACAGGCACACAGCGTAGCCATAGCCCAAGGAGTGTGCCAGAAGCCTGTGTAAATGTAAATGTGTAAATGTAAACTAATACAGCAAGGAAATAGAGTCAAGGCCAATAAACTCTGGGCCTCCTGTGGACCCCAGGCTTTCTGAAGGGTCCAGAGGCTGTGATCTCATAGAATTATAGAATCCCTACAGCGAGGAAACAGACCCATCAGCCCAACATGTCAAAAGCGACCCTCCGAAGAGTAACCCACCAGATCAATTCCCCTACTGTACTATCCTATATTTACCCTTTGGCTAATGCACAAAACCTACAAATCCCTGAACACTATGGGTAATTTAGCACAGCCAATTCACTTGTACCCCTTTGAATTGTTGGAGGAAACCAGAGCACCCGGAAGAAACCTATGCAGACACAAGGAGAATGTGCAAACTCCACACAGACCTGTCCAGGGCTCGATGCCCATTGTCCACTGGTGTAGCCTGCTGTTGCCATCTGGCTCTGATTCTCCTGCATTCATCTTCACCTTCTATAGTAACCAACATGCCACCAGTAGCAGGACGCAGGACTCTTGGAAACACAAGGAGCAGAGGAAATTATGCAATGTCAGAAGAGCCAGGTCTATACCCTACATATTTCTCTTCACTATACAGTGAAACATGCCATATCTGATAATGAGGGCCAGGTCTCCATCATTCATGGAGTGTCAGCCTTAGCACCTGCAGCATCTGGTGAAGGTACCATGCTGGCTGACTGACCAGCACATCACATTAAAAGGCGAGTGCCTGCTGTGCACTGAAACCCTTCCCACCCCAGATCATTATTAACCATTCAACTTCTCCCTGCATTCAGTACAGACCATTGTTAAACTCACATATCAGATGATGAAGCAACAGTGTGAACCTCCTACAGCACCTAATAGTAGTTGCGCTTCTATATGGTTTGTTTTTGGCCAGCATTGATGTCATTTTTTGACTTCATTGCTGCTAACTTCAGCATCATCGAGATGCCAACATTCAATTTGTAAGCACCAGTGGCAAGATGCAAATCACCTCTAACCAGCATTTAACCCCACAGCTCTCGCACTCTGCATACGGATGATGAAATAATTGCACTTCAACTGTAGCCATGATTTGCAAATGACTGCTTCATATATATGTTCCCTTCAATGTTCTGAAGTTTGCAGGAATGCTGTGCCTTCACCCGTTAAACTGACACTCACTCTGTCCACCCTGCATGTTGCCCCAGCCATTATCCAGTTGCATTTTGCATCTAGAGAACGGCAAGTGATGGCAGGAAACACAATTTGTGATGGACACCGTCAGCACTGGGTTCTAACTAGTCATTAGGTACACCTCCCACTGAGCCTCCATGTTCCTTATTATCTTACATTACCCTGACAGCCCTATTCCACGCATCTCCCATTGAATTTCACTTGTACCTGTCCTCTCTGTCACATAGGCCCCAGCATTATACTGTAATTCCACTCCCCCGTCTCTTTCATGTCTTCCCTGTGGAGGTTATAATGGTTTCAGTGCCAGTAATGCCCCTCATGGAGCCTACCATGTCTCTGATGCAGTTCTGCATTACCTCCACACAGTAAGGTAGTAAAAAAGGATTATGGCATACTTGCCTGCCTTGAGTATAAGGAGAGACAAGTTATGCTGCAACTTTACAGAACTTTAGTTAGGTCACTCTTGGAATATTGCATACAGTTCTAGTCACCAAACTATCTGAAGAATATGGATGCTTTGGAGAGGATATAGAAAAGGTTTACCAGGATGTTGCCTGGTTTGGGGGATTTTAATGATGAAGAAAGGTTGGATAGACTGGGTTTGTTTCCACTGGAATGCAGATTGAGGGGCACCCTAATAGAAGTTTATAAGATTGTGAATGGCATGGATACAGTGGAAAGTATGAGGCTTTTTCCCAGGATGGAGGGGTCAATTACTAGGGGACACAGGTTCAAGGTGCGAGGGGGGGGGGAGTTTAAAAAAGATGTGCAAGGTACATTTTTCACAAAGTGCCTGGAACGTGCTGCCAGAAGAGGTGGTGGAAGCAGACACAATAGCAGCATTCAAGAAATACCTGGATGAATACGTTAATATATTCTCCACACTGTCTGTGTGGAGTTTGCACGTTCTCCCTGTGTCTGCATGGGTTTCCTCTGGATGCTCCAGTTTCCTCCTGCAGTCCAAAGATATGCAGGTTAGGTGATGCTAAATTGCTCAGTGTTCAGGAGTGTATAGGTTAGGCGCATTAGTCAGGGGAAATGTAAAGTAATATAGTAGGAGATTGGATCTGGATGGGATACTCTTCAGAGGGTCAGTGTGGACTTGTTGGGCCAAATAGCCTGTTTCCAAACTATAGGAATTCTATGATTCAATGAAAAGGAAGAGAATAGAGGAATACGAACCCTATAAGTGAAGACAGCTTTAGCCTGGAAGGACAAAATGTGGTGACGCAGGCTTGAAGGATCGAAGAGCTTATTCTTGTGCTGTATTGTTCTTTGTTCTAATTGCAGTTTGCCGATCCATTTCACCATTCTTCACACCTTCACAGTAAGGTATTATTTGGATTACTACTGCTCACTCCCTGGACATGAGTCAGATAGATCCCTACCTGTAAGGATCACAAACAGAAGACTAACAGTGGGCAAGAGCCTGGACTGTGTGTGGACTGCTCCTGAATGATGGTACCAGAACTAGCTGACAGTCAGCAGCCTCCTCTTGACTGGTCTGAGGATGAGCTTGCACTCATTTCTGACATGGCCATTGGTTGAACAAGTGAGTGGTGTATTTGGTGCACAGACAGCTGGTACATTCTCCAGGTGTTCGATTAATGTCTCAGTTTACTCATATTCAAGATGTTCCTCCATCCTCTACACATTGGACAGGTGTCTACTAACAAAGAGCTTGTCTGTACAAAACAGCACAGCAAGTTTGGTTCTGGCTGAAGCATCAATGTACAACCTGACATGGCACAGCATGGCAAGGTAGGGCATGGCTGCTCCGAGTATGCAGGTAATGCTAAGTGAGCGAGTCCTGCCATGCAGCCTTGTCCAATCATGTGTACTGGATCTCTGTCCCTGTGTGCAAAGTGTCCCGCCAATAGCTTTTCAATGCAGTACAGGTCTGTGCTTCCAGAGAGCCCTCACAGTGCATTGAAGAGGTGGTGTGATGGTTGTGAGGAGTTGGAAAATACCAGATGTCAATGTCCTTTGATGAAGGGTGCATGTGGCTGGGACCCATTGACCATGTCTTGAGATGCAGTTAGTTCTATGAAACATGGAGGCCCTTTAGAGCAAGCCTTGAGCTGTTCTGATTTCCATATGGAGGTTTCTTGACATCTGTGTTGTTTGGTAAATTATTAATAAGGTAAATTTGGGCTGTTAACCAGTTACGAAACAAGTAGTAATCCCCTTAACTGGTAACTCGTTTCTGCTGAATGAGAATTTTACCACGTTGCTGGTCAGAAAATGAATGATGAAACAAGGTGCTCCTGTGTTGAGTTCGGCCTTGCGAGAATCTGGTCTGATTCTGCCGCAAATCTCTCCATAGCTCCTGTCACTCAGACCCCTGTAAGAAGGTAGTGAGCATGTGCAATTCTCTACATTGGAAGGCTGTAGAGGCCAAGTCACTGAATATTTTCAAGAATGCGAAAGATAAATTTTTAGATGTCAAAGGCATGGGGTATGGGAAGAAGGCGGGAATATAAATCGAAATAGAGGATGAGCCATGATCACATGAAATGTCAGAGCAGGTTCAAAGGACTTCATGGCCTCCTTTTTCTCCTAACTTTTCTCCTTGATTTCTGTATTTCCTATGTTTCCATGACCAGATATCAAATTCCATCCCTGTTCTGCTGTTGCTAGGCAGTCTCCAAGCACCGTGAATTTCTGCTGACTTCCCACCTGAATACGAATTTATTTTGAGGCTCAGAAGTTAAAATCTCCTGGGTTTCCTTTCCAGAGGCAGTGGATTAGTTTATCACTCATGCTACTGCACACCTCACCTGCTATAAACTGACCTGCGTTTCAGATCTAGGTCTTAAATCCAAAAAAAAAGAAATTGCTTCACAGTAGAAATGCTTTTCAAGTGCAGTGACTATTGTCATGTGGACAGATATGCAAGAATAGACTGAGGTCAGATAACTCCTCTTTAGGAAAGGTACATAGATCAGGTGACTTGAAATCAGGTGAAATTCACTTGGGAAAAAAATCTGATACATTTTGGAATGAAAGAAGATTGTATGTTTGACAGACTAAAACTTTTAAAGGAGAAGAAACAATGTAAAATGGAGTTTTGTAGTTATATAATATAATGGAACTAGTAAAAGCTAATACATTAGAAAAAAATAATACATACTAGGATTTATAAATTGGAATGTGGAGTTACCATATACAAATCATTTCTTAAAATCAGAGTATCAGAACTGTCAGCCTTTACTCTGTGGATCCTGTAACAAGTGATATTTGTACTTTGTTGTAAGTATTGAGTAGACCTCACTAAAATAAAAATGTTTTGGTAATCGCAGGGTGAGTAACAGCTCTGATTTTTCGCATTGGGCATACCATAGGTTATTGCAATATCCCGTGAGGACAAATAAACTCAAGAATCAAGGGATACAAGAAGAAACATGTTGTCTTTTGCTGTGAAAGTATCGATGCCACAACATACATTCTTGTCGTTCATATGAAGGGTATAGTATTGCTTTGAGACTGTGACTTTTAGAGGGATTTTAATTGAAAATATACGTATACGAGGAGAATGTTACTATAAAGTTATAGGGAACGTCAACTTAAGAAATGACTTTACTTTATTTGGGTCTCAATCCATGCGAAGTCATTTAACATTTCAGAAGGCCGTTGGTGGATAGAAAATGGCTTAAACACCAAGAGTGTTAGAGATGAATATTAATATTCTACAGTATGATTATTATCAAGGTCAGTTTCTGGTACATGACTTTCCTACTGAGCCATATTTTGATTCTGACTGTCATTCGTCATAAGTGTTTGGGGCAGGATGGATGCAGGGCATTGAAGTATGTCACTAGGGGCCAGCAACTGCTCATGCAGCAAGTTTCTAAACATCAGTGTATCTTTGAGCTGTGGGCTGTCTCTTCCCTTCAAAGCGAAATGGAAAATTGCAAAAAGTTTAACCAAGGCTGTTGTAGTTTTGTCAACTGTCAGTCAGAGTGGACTATAACAAAGAATTGAGAGCAGGCTACATGCTGGCAAATTTACAGCTAGAAATGATGAGTGGCACGGGCCATAGCTGGGGGAGGATGAGGCCAGAACAGGAAATGGAGAAGAAAATAAAATCTGTTTGTGAAAAAAAAACTACTGGATTTCTGTCTTCTAATTGGGATTATAATTGGTAATCTTGAATATGAACATTGTTCAGTTGTCATTGCTCTTGCCTTTGAGTTAGACTATTGTAAATTCAACCTCCCTTTGGATTAAACATGTAACCAAGATTGACACCTCTGCATTGCTGATAGATTGTGGTTAAATGAACTAAGACTGTAAATGACTTTTGAAGAAGTTAATAGATAGGGTAATTTGAAGTCAAATGAAATCTATTATGATAAAGAAATCTGATGCATTTAGGAAGGAGAAATGTATAAAATATACTTAAAGAAGGAAAATTCTGTAGAGCATAAAATGTTGAAAGGTTCCAGGACACTTTAATAGAGGATGTGCAAGTTAATAAAGCTAATAAAAGGTAATAACGTTCATAGAAATACTAGGATTTGTAAAACAGGTATAACTATAAATGCCAAGATGCAATGTGAATGATATACAAATCGTTTGTTAGACTGGAGACACAGAATTTTATGTTCTTTTTTAGGGCTGTGCTTCTGGACGGATGTCCAAGTCATAGAGGGGCTGGTTTTAACTCCCATTTTACTCTTCTGGATAATCCACATGGAGAATTAGCCAAAGCTTTTAAACATTTACAATAATTACTTTGTTAGAAATAAAAGCGATATTTTTACAGATGGAATTGCATACAATTTAATCATATAACATGAAATGCTTTTAATTCGGGAGACTGAAGTATGAACTCTTCATTGACATTTTATGGTGCTTTTCATGGAACATCATGTGACCTGTTGTCTGGACTATCATTATGCTGTCCCGACAAACTTACAGGAAGAGCTGGCTTTATATCATGGTAGTGACAAAACAAGCCAACACAAGAGTGTCTAGTGAAAAGGGTTTCCTGAATGCTATGAAATTCCTCGATTCTGTTTGGCCATGTCTGCCTTCTTACATGGCAGGAAATAACCCCATTGCTGTATTCCCTGACAAGGTTCTCCTGTATTTCTGACCATCCAACTGCACCAGAAATAGATGATCTCACCAGTCAGTTATTCACTATTTTTCTCTTGTAGGGTTTCGGCTTTGCACAGTTTGGGCACTGCATTTGTCTTCAATAGCATATGAAGTTTTAGTACATTGATTGTAAATATTTTGAAGCGAAAGGATAACCCTTTCACTCCCTTGGCTGATGCATAAAAACTGAAGAATGTAATGCATTGGATAATAATGTTGCTTCTTTAATTAGGAATATGGTGAATTCTGACACAAAGTAAGGTTTCTTTCAGTAATCAAAGACTCTGACAGGAGAAACCAACAAATCTCACACTTGCCGCAACCTCAATCTTTTAAAAATATATGAAAGATTATGCCATGCTGTGTCAAAACACCAGAACTGACTTGAAAGGTTGGAGGCAGTGGACCAGAGGGACTAGTTAAAAATGAATGTCCCTGAGTTCTCTTAATTGCCTCGGAGAAACACGGGGGAATTATAACCTCAGTTTTAAACTAACATTCAGATAACCTATAAGGCTTGTATATCAGGATGATATTAATAAATGATGAACTAGTCCAGGCACATTTCTTGTTATGGAGAAACTCAGTTTAGTTTGTGTAATTATCGATAACTGCTGAATTCATGCAATTTTAAAATGCTTCCTCTGCTTTAGGTCAGAGCATGATGCACAGATTAGAATTACCCAAGACGACAGTGGCCGAGGAGCTTACTATTGACCAATTCATTACAGATATAAAATTGCCTCTAAGCCTCTAGTATGGTAGATAAAATGTGTCCACTTTGTGCCAAAGTTGAGCCGTGGTCTGTACTCCTAAAACCTCGAGTAAAGATGTTCACTGATAATATCTGAAACAGATTGCTAAAGGCTGCGAAATGTATTGTTGGAAACTGCCAATAGAAAGCTTTTTTTTTCAAGTAATTATCTGAATATGGTGCTGGGAGGTGAACTCTGTTCAGAAGCAGTCCTGAAGTCCATGGTTGACTCCTGTTCAGTTCCTCTCCCATTCGTTTGCTCTTTTCCAACCTTTCAATACTTACCTCAGGGTTTCAGTTATCAAGCTTCGGCCTGGTGGAAATGATGAACAGCCTCTGGGCAATTGGTGTTTTCCACTTGCATGTAAATGTCCAGTTTTAATGTTCCTCAGGCCTTTGGTTTCTGCTGCACCTATCCCCAACTTGACCCTATCACTGTTTCCACTATTTAGCAAAGCAACCTTAAAGGCTTTTAAAAGGTCACTTCTTTACAATTTCAACTTCAATGAAAAATCCCTAATTTCTTGAATCTTGTTGTCTTTATAAATCCTCAGCTACATTGAACCTTTTCCATTGGTTTTATATATTTACTGTAATTACTATCCAAAACTAATGTGGTGGAATGCTCCAATTGTAGCCTGATAAGGGTCTGGTCTCAATTCAACCTTAAATCTCATGCTATTAAAGTCTTTGTCTTGAAATAAAATACCGTTTACCATTTTGATCCCTACTTTTGAATAATTATCCGTTTGGCCTGTGTATACATCAAACAAAATCGCTCTCATTGAGTCATGGAGTTATACAACACAAAAACAGACCCTTTGATGCAACTCATCCACATCAGCCAGATATCCTAAAGTGATCCAGTCTCATTTGCCAGTATTTCGCCCATATCCCTCTAAATCCTTCCTATTCATATACTCATCCGGATGCCTTTTAAATGTTGTAATTATACTCGACTCCATCACCTACTCCGGCAGCTCATTCCACACGCGCACACGCCACCCTCTATGTGAAAAAGTTGCCCTCATTTTAAATCTTTCCCATCTCACCTTAAACCAATACCCTCTAGTTTTAGATAACCATACTCTGGGAAAAAGACCTTGGCTATTCGCCCTATCCCTGCCCATCATGATTTTATAAGTCTATCTCCTCCGCTACTTCCTGTAAGTTCTTAATTATTATGTTGTAAATCTTCCCCTGTTTTAATTCAAAAACGTATAATTTCACGTTTACCATTTTGAGTTCTATTGCCTATCAACTTCCCTTGAAGTTTTCACAATCTAATCATAATCTTTTATATCCACCCTGCCCCGTTAAGCCCCTATCAAATTTGGTACTAACAGCTAATAATGATTTAATTTTGTCAATATTTAGCTCCATTTACATGAGTGTTTTAGAAATGGCCCTGAAACAGACTCCCAAGGAACTTCACTCATCTCAATGCCCCAGTCCTAAAATGTTCCTTTCACTTGTGCAGTCACTCTGGTAGAAATGAGAGATAGTCAGATTCTCAGGATAAACACTACACAGGCATTCACTTGTAGATTACGGTCCTGAGGAGGGTGCTCACATGGACATCTGCAGCAAGCATTGGAGCAAACTGAATTGGTGCCATCTCGACACCACACAACCCCGCTGGATAATATGATGCCCTTATTTCCAATTTGGATCACCAAAGTTCAAACATATTCATCATTCACTGGAGATCAAGTACTTAGCTGAGAGGACCACCCCTACTCTTGTCTCAAGGGGCAGCTATCTTGGTAAAGTCAATTTGAGGGGCTTTGGCTGCTGTAAGGTGTCTGGAAGTATTGTGGAGTGCTTCTGATGGTGTTATGGTGAGTTCCTGTATTTGTCATAAAGTGTTTTACCTTATCACAGGGCAGAGGAGCAGGTGATCTGGTCACACAGAGTCAGCGGTAGCTGTAGTGGCTGTGACTGTGCCTGTATGTCAGCAGGAAAGAACAGACCTGCAGCAGACGCTGTGGAGAATAGGAGCTGAATACTTCATGATGCTCCTCATTAATGACAAAGTCTGACTAACAAACCTGTCATACAACCAGCATCTCAGAGTGTTGCCCCACTTGGATTCTCATCTGAACCCCCAAGAGCAGAACTCTTCTGCAGCCTTAGCCTTTGGTTGTAGATTCATATAGCAGTTTATATAAATTACAATCAACAGTAGACCCAGCAGTGATCCCCATGGAACACTGCTGGTTGCAGGCCTTCAGTGTGAAAAACAACCCTCCATCACCACTGTTAAGCCACTTTTGTACCCAGTTGGCAAGGTCTCCCTGAATCCCATGTGATCTAACTTTACTAGCCAGCTTACTATGCGGAACCTTTTCAAAGGCCTTGCTAAAGTCCACGTAGACAATGTCTTCTGGTGTGCTGCATCTATATTCTTGGTTACATCCTCAAAGAACTCAATGTTTGTGTGACCCGTTTTCCCATGCACAAAGCCATGCTGACCATCCCTTATACAGTCTTTGCCTCTCCAAATGCATGTAAATTCTCTCTCTCAGAATCTCCTCCAATAACTTACCCATCACTGGTGTCAGACACACTTCCGGTGAATAGCTTCTTGAAATATCCCTTGACTGCATCAAATTCTTGCCTAGTTAGTCACATGTAGATCCCACCTCTGCACTAGCCTCTAAGGTCCCTTTATTGCCAATATCTGAGCTGGTGGTTGTTAGCTTCAGACTGTCTAAAAGAACAGAAGATTGGCTATGCCACCTGCAATTAACACAATGCTGCTTAGATCCCTGCTGAGCAAAAAGACAGTGCAGTTCATAATTGCTCTGATGTTGCTGTTTCTCCCCTTGTAAAATTATCAATTTTGGCAGGAAGAATAAAATAATATGCATCTACTAAATTGCTTGCTGAGCTCTAAGATGCAGAAGGATCAGGGTTTCCTTGTATATGAAACGCAGATAGTTAGTCTGTAGGTAATTAACAAAGTTAACTGAATGTTCTCATTTATTGAGAGGAGAATTGAATACAAAAGGTTATTCTACAAGAAGGCACTGATGAGACTTTGTTCAAGGAATGAGTGCTGGGGGCAGTTCAGTGAAGGGGTAACTGCTCGATTAACACCTGGAATGCAGGGGCAGTTCATACAGATCAGGCGTGTATTCATTGATGGATACATACCAGATTCTGAGAGATGTTTACAAAGTAGATGTGAAGAGGATGTCCCTCTTACGGGAAAACCTAGAATTAAAGATAACTGTTTGAAAATCAGTCACCCATTTAAAACAAGGATGAGTTAATTTTTTTTCTTTCAGAGTCATGAATCACTGGAATTTTCTTCCCAACAAGGTGGTGGAAGCAGAGATCTGGAATATTTATACAGTAGACGTAGAGAGATTCTAGTTGAGCAATGGGGTGAAAGATTATCTGGTAGGCAGGAATGTGGATTTGAGGTTAAAATCAGAGCAACCATGATGTTTCTGAGTAAAGGAGTAGGAGCTGAATGGCTTGTATGTGGTCCTAATTTGTACGTTCACGTGTATAAGTTAAGCCAACTTTTAGCCGATGGTATATGACGGTATAGAAGGATGCTATTTAGCTAGGGAAAGGACAGCAGGTCAGGCAGTGTCCGAGAAGCTGGAAAATCGACGTTTTGGGCAAAAGCCCTTCATCAGCACCACTCTGATCTAAACTCTGGTTTCCAGCATCTGCAGTCCTCACTTTTGCCTATTTAGCTAGGGGTCTTAGAAAGAACTATCCAATTCAACCATACTCTGCTGTTTCCCATAGTTCTTTATCGTGTTTACTTTTCAAGTATATTTCCAATTCCTCTTTCAAAATCAATATTGATTCTGCTTCAACGAACCTTTCTTGCAGTACAATCCAGATCATAACAGCTTGCTGTGTAAAGCAAAAACCTCCTCGTCTCTTTTTTTCTAGGTTATTTTGCCAATTATCTTAAATCTCTGTCCTCTGATTATCTGGCTGCCAGTATTAATTTCTCCTGCCACCTGCAAAGAGTTGTGTATGTGAATGCTTGATCTCTCTAATTCTGCACTGCTGCAAACTCATACTTACATTGTATATTTTCTTCCTCGTTCTTCCAAATTTCATATTTCAATTTACATCTTTATGACCTCTATTTTATCTTATTTCACCTTTATCTCTTTATCTCTCCTTCACATTCCTTTGTTTATTTTTCAAATTACAAAGAACTTGCTAATCATGCATGTCCTTCTAGATGGTAGAGTAATGGATTAGGAAGGTGCTGTTGGAGGAGCCTTTGTGAGTTACTTCAATACATCTCTTGCAGTGCAGTCTATTTCTTCATCACTCCATTACCTTCCTCCACACTGAGCAATCATCATATCTTGTTGATATCACCTCCTATTAAATTTGGATCCTTGAAAAAGATTGCAATGTCTTCATATGGGAACTTGCATGTTCAATCATTCTTTACTTCACTTAACACTTGCTTATCTTGCAGCTTTTGGTTCTAACAAAGAGATGAAAGTGAAGCATTAACCTATCTTTTCACATTTGCTGGCAGACTTTCTCTATTTTGCCAGGCTTGTGTTTTTTTTCAAATTATCATCCGTACTTATTCCAGCGTTAAATGCTTTCATGTTACTCAGGACAGGGTGAAGATATTCAATCCATAAATAAAACTGCAATTGTATTTCAGAATAAATAGGATTTGTTTTGAGGCTGCATGTGGTTTGCCCTGAAGTTATTGCTCATCTATTTTTTTTTCATTGGCTATGAATCAACAGCACACTGCAAGTGAGAGTCAGAACTCAGCTTCCAAGCCACAATTAATGCCAAAAGTGCGATCAGTTTTTTTTCAGTCGTTGGATGTGGGTGTCACTGGCTAGGCTAGCACTTATTGCTCATTCCTATTTGTCCGGGAGAAGATGGTGATGGGCTGTTTTCATGAGCTGCTGCAGTCCTTAGGGATACGCAGAGTGCTTGTGAGGAAGGAAGTTCCAAGTTTTTGACTCAGCAATATTGAAAGAACAATGATATAGTTTCAAGTCTGGATAGGTATATGGAGGATAGTGGGTTAGTATAGGTTAGGTGGGCTTGGATCGGCGCAACATCGAGGGCCAAAGGGCCTGTACTGCGCTGTATTCTTCTATGTTCTATGTTTTAAGTCAGGATGGGGTGTGGCTTGGAGGGAATCTTGCACTTGGTGGTGTCCCATGCATCTATTGCCCATGTCCTTCTAGATGGTAGATAATAGATTTGGAAGGTGCTGTTGGAGGAGCCTTTGTGAGTTATTGCAATGTAGTGCACTCCATTACCTTCCTCCATGCTGGGCAATCACCAAAGCTTGTTGATATCACCGCCTATTAAATTTGGATCCTTGAAAAAGATTGCAATATCTTCATATGGGAACTTGCATGTTCTTTCATTCTGCACTTAACATAATCAGCAGGTACACTCCTAAAATATGCTAAACATTTTTACTGAAACGGAAGGGTATAACAAGTTCTAATAAGGCTTTGCAGGAAAACACAAGCTACCACTCTCCTATGACATTTTAAAATGTATATTTTATTATGCTTCTCTTTGTGTCTGATATATGTACTGTTAGAAGCTTAGCTTGGATTATTGATTTCCTTCTCATACTGTCACAGGTAATTAGGTTTCATTTTCCCATGAAGAAATCGGAATCATCTTTCTCTATCTGCTTTCTTATGCTTTCAACAGTGCAGTGAGATGCAAGGTGCATTTTTCATATACTAGGAAAGTTCAAGGATATTTGAGCCATATGTCACTGAAGAAATTTTTTACTTCAGTTATTTGCAACTATAACATTCAGAAGGATGTGGAAACCTTCAGCATAGTCATGTTCTATGACCTTGCAGAATCCATTTTTGATCTTTAACTTTAATTTAAAGCACCAAACAAGAATGGAACATAATTCACAATGAGAAGGCATCCCAAATTTACATGCATCATATCCCTTATTTAATCATGGCAGTATGTGTCTGGAATACGATTTATCAGTTCATAAACAGACTTACCTGTGCAGTGTAAATGATTAAAGAGGCTTTTTGTAAAATATGATAGCGGGATGTGCACTTTGCAATTTTTGCCTATCCTTAATTGTCCTGAGGGGCTGGTGCTGAGTCACCTTGAATTGTTATAGCCCATATGGTGTGTATACATCCACAGCACTATATGAAAGCCATTCCCAGGATTTTGACCCATGATGATGAAAAATCAGTGATGCATTTCAAAGTCAGGATCATGTGATTTGAGAAGCAAACCTTGACAATTGGAATGAAATCACTCACCTAAGATTCATGCTGGCACCTTCCATAGGACCAAGTGTTACAATGCCGTTCTGGTACAAGGTTACTTTGACCTTGAGTTTTTTTTCAGAGAGGGGGTAATTGGCTAGGCTCTATCATGTCTGAAGGTTGATTGTTCATTGGGATCTTGTTGTTTCCCCTAACGGATAGTGCTTCAGGTCAAAAGATGGAAAAGTCTTTTGAAAAACTGGTGTTGTCAAGTGAGCGTGGCCAGCTCTCTAGCTGTGCAATTCAATTCAGTTCAGGAGTGAGTTGATTAAGAGTCACAGGGGAAACTGGAAGCCTTCTCTCTGTCCTTCTGCCCTTATGATATCAAATTTAAGTTGTTTGTGCCATTGTTTACTGTTTGTGCTAAGGGATGTGTTATTGGGGCTGTTGCAGGTATTTGCAGAACAGCATCACTAAGTTGGGGTTAGTTAGGTTAAGTTTTCTTGTATTCTGTTTTCTGTTCTTTGTGTTTCATTCCATAATTTTGGAAATAAATTTTGTTTGTTTAAAACTTGGCCATCAACCCTGCCAATTTACTCCAGGAATATCCCCTATACACCAAGCTAAACAAATAGCAAAGGTACGGTCTGGGCTATCTGCTTAAAAATGTTTTGAGGGGTCTGGCCTAGCCCATAACACAAGATTATTTCTGATGGTGTTGCACATTATGGAAAAACAGAGTGAATTGTTATGGATGTTGAGGTGAGTAATTAATTCCACCATTAATATGACTCCATATGGAGAGACTTAATTGCATATGTTTAATGCAAGAATGTTTCACAATGAAGTTTAATTAGCTTTGGAAATACCAATTATAGGTAGGAGTTATGAGGCAGCAAAGCAATGGAAACTATTCTTTGTCAGTTGGATGCTTCAGGTCAGATGCAAAATAACTTTACTACTGGTCTTTGGACGTTGCTAAAAACATATAAATGTCATGCTACTATGTGTTCTTGAACTCTTAAATGCCTATCAAATGTTGTGACCATTTGTATTGAGAGCAGGAGTTTGTGACATATGAAAAGAGTAATAAATCCATCATGCTTTTTAAAAGTTTAGTTGTCATAAATAAATGGCAGTGTCACTATATTGGATTTTATTTAGTAAATCAAGAAAAAAATAGCCAAGTGGCTTTATTGCTGGAAGCTTGTAATAGCTGGAATGTACAGTTAGTGAAGATTTGAGTGGTTCAAATAACACACAGATCTATAATTTAGACACCAAGTATAAGGGAGTTCATAGTCAATGTGGTTATTAGAATCAGGAATGACGACAACAGTAGTGATTGACTTGTAATTACAGTATAAAGAAGTGTGAGCAGAGCTTGCAGTTTGCTTGTCATATAACAGAGCAGCAATAATGATCACTGTTTTTCATTTTCAAAGTGTTCAAAATAATTTGCTTTGCATACGAATATGCTTCTGAATGTTACTGTTTTGTCACTTTTAATACAGATAGTTTGAATATACTGTAAGCACATTTAAATTATTGATGGCACCAAGCACTGTTACTGACTTGAGAGATCATTCCATTTATTATTCAGTCTTGTTTGTTTCCTGAAGCAGGTATAGCAATCGCTGTGAGAGTTGTATGCTTTTACTGCTTCATTAGTTTAATTCCAAGCTTTCTTTATCACTTGGCAATTGTGACAATTAATGAAATTATTGAGAATTTCATTAATGTCACTTTCTGTGATAAGAATGGACTGAACGTATAAGCAGCTAGAATTGATAAGCAGGAAAAGACTATAAAGTCTGCCCCAGACAGGAAGAAACTGATTTAATGGTAAGTCTTTCTACAGCATGCTGAAACATAAATGCATTGTCACAGATATAAAAGTGGATATAAAGAGTCTGCAAAGTGATGTAGGGATGTTAAGTGGGGAGGCAAAGAATTGGCAGATGGATTAGCATGTGGTAAATGTGATGTTGTTCATTTTAGTGGTAAGAACAGAAGCATAAAAGATTATTTAACTGGAGCAAGACTGCACTATGCTGCAACAAAGATCATCTATGTATCATTGTACGTGCACATAAAGCAAGTAATTAGGAAGGCAAGTGGAATTTGGCCTTCATTGCCGGGGGATGGAATATAAAAGGGAACCCTTGTGTAATAAATATGTACTGTGTTTTTGGATTTGGATTTTAAAATCAAAACATATGAATGTACATCAGTTTTACAAAACTTGTTTTATAAGGTTGAAAATTTGGCACATTGACTTAAGTACATCAGTTCCAGGAAAAAATGCAGTTTCAGGAGCACACCTGAGACAATCCTGTGGTGGTAAATTGATAAAAAAAGTTCATTTTGTTTGCTTTATAGCAGCTGAGTAAATATATTAAAAATAATTACTTTAGTTATTACTTCAAAACAAGAGGTTCAAAGTATTAGTTGAGAAGAACTCTGAGTCCAGTTCAGAAATGAAGAGTTTTCAATTATCAAGAGAAACAAGTTTTTCCAATTGAGTCCAGGGGGAATAGCCACATCAATAAAAGTGGTTTCCAGTCTGTGGAGCTTCCAACCCAGGAGAGTTTGGATAGAAATCTTCAAGATGTGACAACTGAGAACATTTAGACCATAAGGATTGTGAGAGCTTCATGCCAGTGGACTCGAAAAGGATTCATTAAAAATACATCTCAACAGTCCAAGCGAAAGAAACTGGAAAGCGTTAGCATCTGTAAAGATTTTTTAAAAAGCTGAGATAGGAAAATATTTCTTTGGGATTGAATCTCGATAGTGTGAGTGGTGTTGTGAAAGAGGATGAAGCTTTGTATTGATGTTTGTGTTAAAATCTTTCTAACTGTCTTCTATATAGTTTTGTTTGAACTTTTGCTCTTTTTGTGGAAGACCACAGTCAGATCAGCCATGATCTTATTGAATGGTGGAATAGGCTTGAGTTGAATGGACTATTCTTGCTCCTATTTTATGGTCTTACATTCTGAATGGTAGATTCTAGATGAGGATGTTAACAGAGAAGAAAGACGGTGGGTCAAGGGTTTAAAGGGAAAGTTAGTCAAGGCCCATTCCAAATCCAACAAGTCAACAGGTAACATCGTGAGAAACAAAGCTCACACACTTCAATAATTGCAGTCCGAGACAAAATCTGAATCAGTAGTGTCTTTTATTTTACACTTGCAAGAGGGTGTAATGTCCAGTGCCTATAAGGCAGGGGACATACACACCCCAAATTCAATTCATACACAATATTTATATAATATGGTTTCTTTTGATTTACATTGCTCCTCCCTGCTTACATCTTCCACTTCCCTAAGACCGGCCCCCATTACCCCTGTTTATCTCTTGCCTTATCCGGCCTTGTCTGTGACAAAATGCTTAATTCTGGCCTCACAAGGCCGTTTGACCTCATCCCGCTGTAGGTCATTGTTAGGCATATTCTTTCTTCATCATTATCTACTCTCTCCATCTGTGCCTTCCCCGAGCCATACTGATCCCTATGACTCTTTTGATTGGGGTTTGTTCCTGTGTCTCTGTAAAAGTGGGAAATAGATGTTTATACCTACTGTTTGTACAGGCGTATCTAGCTTAACTTCATCCCCTCACAGCACCTTATCTACTCGCCTGTAATAACTACCATTGTTTTGCAGTCACATTTCATT
Organism: Chiloscyllium plagiosum; assembly: GCF_004010195.1. Taxonomy (NCBI): domain Eukaryota; kingdom Metazoa; phylum Chordata; class Chondrichthyes; order Orectolobiformes; family Hemiscylliidae; genus Chiloscyllium; species Chiloscyllium plagiosum. The sequence goes on along the minus strand of NC_057723.1, from coordinate 21,417,552 downwards.
CTGGCATACAATTTTAGCTAATACAAAAACAATTATGTATTTCCTCCACATAGTTTCCATTCTTGTTGACTCAGCTCTTGCTAAAACAATTACACACTGGTATGAGTTCATTTACTTTGTATAAGTAAATGGAATTGCAGAAGTAACATTATTTTTCCCACATTCCACAACATGATCAAAGAAGTATCATGGATAGCTTTGTCTCTCTGTTCTATCAATAAGGTTTTGCACAAAACTGTTTTTTCTTTTATTTTCATCACTTGGAAAATATTGCAGATCCCTTAAAGTTCTGCTTTGCACCTCAAATCTCACACAGCAAATAAAAAATCTTGCAGTTTGCAGGTCAAGATACAAATAGTTTAAAATGGGCAAAGAACTTTTGAAGAAAAAATAATTATTTGATAACAGATTATTGTTTTGTACGAATTGTTCTACAGCTCCATTTATTTCTACGTTTATAACATCTATAATTACAGAGCCACCTATTTCTCTAATTACAAAGCCTGACTATAGTATTATAATTATAATGTCATATGGTTCTGTAATTGCAACATCACACACTCTTTTAATTAGGTTGTCAGTCATTTCCCTAATTTCAACATTGCTCCATTATCTAATTGCAGTGCAATTTTACTTCAGCATAAATTTTCATTGTACTTTTTATAAAAATTAATTCTGCATACCTTCTATTAAACAAATGGGATTATGTCAGGCCAATCGGACCATTACAGTAACATGAAAAAAAAGTGGTTGTGCTTAACTCCAAAGGTGCGCATTGATATAAGCAGTCCATGAATAATGGCAGTAAAATACATCATTGTGTAGAAGCACAAACAATATTGTAGTGTTTGTGCAACTAAACTTAACTTCTGGTTGCTGGATATAAAAACCATCAGCTGGATTTTTGTGGAGGCAAGAAACTTTCTGACTTAGCTGACCCCACCCACCATATTTTCCATTAGGCAAGGAAGGGGCAGCATGGAGTCAGACCTTCTTCCTCACTAATGCATAAATAGTGAAATGGACCAATTAGAATGTCTGCTTGGTCCTCTAGGACTTCAGCCCAGTTATATTCATAAAGTTGCTATAGGGACAATGTAGGACTAATAAACTAAACTGCATTTATTTCAATGCAAAGGGTCTAACAGGGAAGGCAGATGAACTCAGGACATGGTTAGGAACATGGAACTGGGATATCATAGCAATTACAGAAGCATGGCTCAGGGATGGGCAGGACTGGCAGCTTTATGTTCCAGGATACAAGTGCTACAGGAAGGATAAAAAGGGAGGCAAGAGGGGAGGGGGAGTGGCATTTTTGATAAGGAATAGAATTGCAGCTGGGCTGATGGAGGATATTCCCGGAAATACTTCCAGGGAAGTTATTTGGGTGGAACCGAGAAATATGAAAGGGATGATCACCTTATTGGGATTGTATTATAGACCCCCTAATAGTCAGAGGGAAATTGAGAAACAATAATAGGGTGGTTATGGTAGGGGATTTTAACTTTCCAAACATAGACTGGGACTGCCATAGTGTTAAGGGTTTAGATGGAGAGGAATTTGTTAAGTGGGTACAAGACAATATACCGACTAGAGAAAGTGCAAAACTTGACCTACTCTTGGGAAATAAGGCAGGGCAAATGACTGAGGTGTCAGTGGGGGAGCACTTTGGGGCCAGTGACCATAATTCTATCAGTTTTAAAATAGTGATGGAAAAGGATAGACCAGATCTAAAAGTTGAAGTTCTAAATAGGGGAAAGGCCTATTTTGGCGGTATTAGGCAAGAACTTTTGAAAGCTGATTGGAGGCGGCTGTTCGCAGGTAAAGGGACAGCTGGAAAATGGGAAGCCTTTAGAAATGAGATAACGAGAATCCAGAAAAAGTGTATTCCTGTCAGGGTGAAAGGAAAGGCTGGTAGGTATAGGGAATGCTGGATGATTAAAGAAATTAAGGGTTTGGTTAAGAAAAAGAAGGAAGCATATGTCAGGTATAGAAAGCATTGATCGAGTGAATCCTTAGAAGAGTATAAAGGAAGTAGGAGTATATTTAAGAGGGAAATCAGGAGGGCAAAAAGGGGACATGAGATAGCTTTGGCAAATAGCTTTAAGGAGAATCCAAAGGGTTTTTCCAAATACATTAAGGACAAAAGGGAACTAGGGAGAGAATAGGGCCCCTCAAAGA
>NC_057723.1:21405773-21414393 GCF_004010195.1 Chiloscyllium plagiosum | reverse complement strand
CATAGGTTTAGGGTGAGAGGGGAAAGATATAAAAGAGACCTAAGGGCCAACTTTTTCACCCAGAGGGTGGTACGTGTGTGGAATGAGCTGCCAGAGGAAGTGGTGGAGGCTGGTACAATTGCAACGTTTAAGAGGCATTTGGATGGGTATATGAATAGGAAGGCTTTGGAGGAATATGGGCTGGGTGCTGGCAGGTGGGACTAGATTGGGTTGGGATATCTGGTCGGCATGGACAGGTTAGACCGAAGGGTCTGTTTCCATGCTGTACATTTCAATGACTCTATGACTCCAAGAGGACATTATGAGAAAGATGACTGCAGATGGTTTAACCTGAGGGTTAACCACACCTCAGGCAATGGGCAAGTTTGAGAAGATGCAACCTTTATGGTAAACTCAGCCAGTATAGGATTTGAACCCACGCTGCTGGTGCCACTCCACAAGGCAAACTAGCCATGCAGCCAACTGACCCCCAGTTCCAGTTAAATGAGAGACTGTTAGTTTCAATAAAATTCACCCTTCACAAGCCCTCACCTACTCATATCCCCATCTATCCTCCAACATACACATGACTTCAGGGGACATGTGGAGACAGAAAACAACCTCAGATCATCTAATAGACCTCTCACACAAATGTACATGATATTGAAAGAAAACTTCATTGGTGAAATTAATCAAAAAATGTAAATGCTCACAAGCATTTAATTTGTTGTAAAAGCAACTAACATTAACCACATTAAAGACAGTCAGTAACAAGTTCATAAAACTATTAATCAAAATATCTATACAACCACTTATTGAAATAAGTCAGGGGTCAGGACCTTTGGAAACTAAGACAGTCAAACATTAAATGCTGAGATTTAACAACAAAACTTGGGAAATATGAAAAAAAAATCAAATTTCAAAAAAGAGATGGCAATTCTTTTACTTAGCTGCACAGAATAACCTGTCCATTAATACACTCCAGCAGCAAGTGTATACATTTCAACTTAAAGAGAAAGCTGCATCCTGCTCTATTTTACTTTTAAGAGATTGGGGATTGAAATCACTTCAGACCACAACAGCTAAACACTTATAAACAGACATAAGGTAAGTGTTTACACCTCCTCTATAAAATCATGGTTTTCACACTGTGGTTGACAGCCATTGGAGCCATGAGAATTGGGTCATGATCAAATCACATGGCCATGCTAAGTTTAGAGTTAAAAATCACACAACACCAGGTTATAGTCCAACAGGTTTATTTGGAAGCACTACCTGATGAACGAGCAACGCTCCAAAAGCTAGTGCTTCCAAATAAACCTGTTGGACTATTACCTGGTGTTCTGTGATTTTTAATTTTGTCCACCCCAGTTCAACACTGGCACCTCCAAATCATGCTGCATTTGGATTTTTTGCGTGTGTAATTCATGATCTACTCCCTTCCCTTACCAAGAAAAATGAGATGTAACAGAAATGCAGGTGAAATTTATGCACCAGGAGTCCACCCAACATTTATAAAGGTCTTCAACTTGTTTTGTCTTTGAAAAGATCTTAGCCTGAGAGTTCACACACCAGCCTGAGACTCACAACTCCTTGTTTGTAAAAAAAAAGACAGGTTCACAGATTTCTTTCATTAAAAGGTTTCAGCTGTTCATTACCAATTTGATTTATTACGGGATTTTGGTGTCACGCCAATTTTTTTATCTTACAATTACTCACTGAAGAGGCCTAGTAAACCCTTTTGTTACATCAGGGGATCTTGCATTGAACAATAAATGCAGCAATTGTCAGCAGTGTCCACATTCCCAGAACTAATTTGAAAAACTTCAATTTTGTGAAAGCCATTCGTATTAACAACAATAAGTAATACAGTTTAAGTGACCTGAAAATTTCTTTTTGAGGTAATATGACAATTGTTACTTGTGATAATGCCATACTATTGTATTTCACAAAATAGAAGACAGATACAATTTGTTAAATTGTCGTTCCTTTGAACACAGAACAGTGCTATATATGAAAACCATGGTTTTAACATCTTTAGGTCTACAATTTATTTTTGTGTAAATGAAATAAGAGCCAAGTACAGTCAGAGAGGGGGCAAGGAAGAGGAAATGAAATACAATGAAGACAAATGTTACTCAAAATTGACCAGGGTAGTTAACGAGAGCACGAATGGTCAAGCCCTGATTACAATGCAGGTGGGCTTTTTCTTGACCATTTGTGACGTTTGAGGTATCTGAATGTAATTGACATGGTGTTGGGGTGGAACACCTTATTAACAGCCCCACATGTCAGGGGTTGCAATCTAAGCAAACTTGCCACACAAATAAGTTGTCAGAAACATAGGAACCAGAGCAGGTTTTTGGTGAGTCCAAATTTCTATTTACTTATAAATAGAAACACCTTAGGCATGCTTCACAGGCACCAGTTACACATAACTTATATCCATGAGCTTTGACATCCAGCGTGTATCAGCCTCTGTGATCTCTCACATGGCCCATATCGGATGCATTTATAGGATGCTTCTTTGTTTCAGCCCTGTACCTTGGGCTGTACTAGCATCTATCATTGTATTGCTGCAGGAAGGACACTGTGTACAGAGGCACACACCCAGCTCAGGAACCGGACGAGGCTGCTTCTCCGGGTTCTTTGCGTGCTGTCATAATGCTCATTCACTCTGTGCTTACCTGGGTGCTCCCAGCATTCATGTCTTGCCTTGTCTTTTTATGGATGCCCCCTCAGCCAGAGATACTAAACTCACATTACTACTGCTGTGCCTTTGAGCACAGAAACCAAGGCAGGAAGCTTGTCCTGGTTGTCAGTAAACCTCAGTCCAACCTTTCCTCTGGGAAACCTGATATGGTTAAATCTAGGGCAAAAGAGGTGTTCAGAGACAGAATACACAACTAATAATGGTTAAGGAATTGAATGACAGACTGTGTACCGACCATTTAGATTTTTTCTGTCCTGTTATAGGCTAGTTTGCAGACATTACACAAGATGAAGCTATGTGGCACAGCAATTGTTGGCTCAGGTGGTGAGGTTTCCTGACTGAGTGAGTAGATCATGTCGGGTGAGTGGTGTCAGGGTTTGGTTCGGGGAGGGCAAGTGGGGAAGATTTTGTAGGCATGAGCAAAAGTGCTAGAGCGTGAGCCTTGGAGAGAAACTACTTGTTTACTTGTTATTGGGTGGCACAGTGGCTCAGTGGTTAGCACTTCAGCCTCACAGCGGCAGGGTCCTGGGTTTGATTCCACTCTCAAATGATTGGCCGTGTGGAGTTTGCATATTCTTCCTATGGCTGAATGGGTTTCCTTCAGGTGCACAGATTTCCTCCCAATGTCCAAAGATATGCAGGTTAGGCAGACTGGTCATGCTAAATGACCCTTAGCATCCAGGGATAAGCAGGCTCAGTGGATTAGCCATGGGAAATACAGGTACGGGGTAGGTGAATGGTGTGAGTCTGGCTGGGATGCTCTTCAGAGGGGCGGTGTGGATCCAATGGGCTGAATGGTCTGCTTCCACACTGTAATGATTCTATGAGAGGTGGGTACAGCAGCAGAGACAGAGAGAGTGTGAGGTATCAGAATGAAGATGGTGGGAATTATGCTGCCAAAGTGGAGAATGACCTTTTTTTTCCGAACAGCACTGGGCATTCCACCAGATGGCTGTGATCTCTAACCTGGGATCAGACTGGCATGGTCTGTTGTTGTGGCTTCCTTTTCTGGTCCTGGGGGAAGAGGAAGTCCTACCTTTGCATGCTCCCCAGGTCCCTGCCCCAAAAGTAGGGTGGGCTGGCACCAGGGATGCTGGTTAATTTTGGGATCTCTGGTAAGTGGTAGGTTGCTCCAGAAACTATTTGTGGTGAGATAGGCATGAGATGAGATCCAATTGTCACTGTGAGGGCACAAACAGCAATTAATGCTTTGAGTTTGGTCAGATACAGAGAGAAAACTTGCTCGGCCTCAAAATGAGAATTGATGAACAGGATTTGTAGTTTGCCCCAAAACAGCCTAAGATTCATTCACATGTCTTTTGGATGAGATGTTAAAAGAAGCCACAGCACAATTCAAAAGAACAGGAGAGCTCTTCCCAGTACCCTGGTCAATGTTTATTGATGGTGTTTTTCACCAATGCATTTTTTGTGCTGTCAGAGTTGGCATTCACTGAATATTGTAACATTGATAGAGAGCATACAATTTCAATAGATTGTTACATTCCAGTCTCATTGTTGATTGCTAGATTTAACTGTTCCATTTGATTTTTGTCCAGTAGTAGAAGTGGGTTTATTTTTACAAGTGTTTTGATTGGTCACTAATAAGCAGTCCCATGGCAACAGTTAATTGGACTAGAAGACAAAGACTTCATGTAGGACGAAAACTGCGAATTTGTACTGATATAATGGCAACCACATTGACTCTGTGTACTTAGGGAGTTCATGAGAAGTTAGAGTAGGACGAGGATTCAACACTATTATAATGCAAGTAGAAGTGAGTGGAGTTAGTAGGTGGCTAAATGTTGGAGTTAAGTGTCTAGAAAAATTCCTGGGAGCCACTGGGGCTTGTCAGAAGAAGCTGTGTACCATTAATAGTTCAGTAAACCTGTGAGCAAGAGTGAAGGAAACCATCAAGCGATATTTACTTGGTACAACTGATTCTGATTAATCAGAAAAAAGTATCCCGTGCTGTTACAGGCTTAGTGAAGCTTGCTATTTGTGGAAATCTGGAGTTGTGCCTGTGAGAAAGTGCAGGAGTGCAGTTTCCAAGGGTCTGAGAAAGGAAGGTGAATTACCTGAATGTGAGCGTTATTAAGTTAGCCCATGATGGAATTCTTTATTAGGAAGAAGGCCCAGTCAGCAAAAGTGAAGAATTGTAATCCCTTCTGAATATTTGATGAGATCTGCTGACTCGCAGTGTCATTCATGATTTTTAGTTAGGGAGTGGGGGTGACATGATTGCTGACAAATCCACGAAAACTATCTTCATCACATTTCTATTTGATGTATACTGCGGAGTATTTGACAATAGTTTGTCCGTGACTCATATTTGCCTCATGTTAATTTTGGGATTTTAGAATACAAGTCATATATTTTGAACTTTTGAACTTTTTTGTCAATAATCTTTTCATGTTTGCTTGACTAAATTCCATTTATAATAAGCAAGTTATTCAATGTTAACTAAAGAAATCTGGCTGAATTGCTTTTTGAACAGAAGCAGACAAAAACTTATATAATTTGACAGATCACTGGTTAAACTTACAATTTGCTATGGCCATTGTAGAAGTGGAACTAGAATGGAATCAATACACCCCTCCAACCTCAGTTGTAACAACAGCTCTAACAACATTTCTAATGATGCTGGAATTATAATCTTCAACAGGACTAACTACTTTGGTTAGTTTGGATTTTGTGTTTATGGATCAAAAGCAGAAGCTGGGATTTCCTTCCTTTTTGCCAAACTAGGCTATAACATTATATTGTTGAATTGATATAAGCTTTGAAGGATAATTTTGTCAGTGAGTATGATAAATAAGGCAAATATTGCTGGAGAAGTTCCAATTTTCTGCTTGCTTTTACAGTCATCTTCACTGTATATAACATCCAGCAAGCTGAAAGCACTACCAAATAGTTGAATTGATTTTTTTTTCAAACTGAGTGGAGATTGGTGTCTTAATTATAAACCACGTGGGTGGGCAGTGTCATGCTCAATCTTTCTTGACTGAATTATTGCTTTACTTTTTCCAGCCCTGCAGAAAACAGATCATTTCTCAACCTATGGTACAGTTATGTCTGCATTTTCCTCTTGTGATTCATTCATTGCTTGCCTTTTAGACAAGTAACTAAAGGGATAGTATTACATTAAGAATTGTTTCAAAATTTGTTTCTATGATGAGGAAAAACCTTTGTGCACTTGTATTGTAAGGAGCACAGGGTGATGCAGAGTGATTTAGCTCATTGCATTAATTAATTGTAAACATAGGTACAGGACATGTCGAGCCTTCTCCGCCAATCAAAACATTCATGGCTGATCATGCACTTCAGTGCTTTTATTCTACATTATCCAAAAGTCCATGATAGTATTGGTGTTAGAAAGCTGACCCATTCATAAATCCATGCACACTATGCTTAATCAGATCATTATTATTTAAGTGTCCATTTATCACACCTTCTATAATAAATTGTAACATTCTCCTTCCTACTGATGTATGACTAACAAGTCTGTAGTATCCTGTTATCTCCCTCCCATCTGAAATATTTGCTATATTCCATCTGCAGGAACAATTTCTGAATCTATGTAAAATTTTAGAAGGTGATCACCAATGCACCAATTATCTCCATTGCTCGTTCAAGACTGTGATGAAAAACATCAAGTCCAGGGTACTTAGTTGACCTTTAGTATAACACAATCTTCCTGTGAATATTAATTTCCTTCAATTCTTTGTCTCACAAGTCCCTCAGATTTTAGGAAACTTCTTGTACCTTCCTCTGTGAAAGCAGGGCAGAAAGTAATAATTTAGCTACTCTGCCATTTCTCTATTCCTCATGATGAATTTTCCTGACTGTGCCTGAAATGGACCGATATTTGTTTTAGTTAAATGTGTACATAACTATATAATCTTTTACAACTTGTTTTTGTTCTTTTGCCAGCTTGTATTCACATTCTATTCATCCTTGCTTCATTGGTTACTTGTTCCTCCGTTGCTGTGATCTAAAATATTCAAGTTGTCAGGTTTATTACAATTTCTGGCAACTTTATAAGCATTTACAATTCTTAACTTCCTTTTGTTAACCATGGTGAATTGAGTTTTTATTTGGAGTTTGAACATATAAAGCAGATTTGTTAAACATTTACTTGCAAGATGTATCCGTTGACCTTGTATGTTGAGGATAGCGCCAACATTTTCATTTTATATGTCAATATTTTGATGAGTATTAATACTATGGTGCCTATCTTAAAAAATATCAGGTTCTTAGTAAAAATTATAAAGTTTCCCTTATGATAATGCTTCCTTGGTAACCTTAATATGATCCATAATCATTGATGTTCTGTTTGAAGAAATAACACAATCAATTTAAAAGCAGGTTAATTAGAACAAGGTGAAACAGTAATGTTTACAATGAAAGACATAAATCCACATAGCTGGAAAAAGGTGACTTTTTTTGCCTACTCAGTTCATTAGTTCTCCCTTTACCACTCTGCTTTCAATTATATTGCTATCTGTCTCATAAACTACTTCCACTCTGTTTACTGTGCACTAAATCTGCTCAACTCACTAACAGTGTGTGTCACTGTACCTGTGCATTAGTGTTTTTGCATAATTTCCATTCTACCCAATGTGCATGCTGTACATGGTTACTCACCATATTGCCTGGTCTCTTCATTGTCAACAAATTGCTATTGTCTGTCTTTATCACCTGCAGTTTTTTGAAGCAAGAGAGAGGCTTTGATTCATGCTGTGCTCACTTCACCAAATATTCCATTCAGCTGATAGGTGGGTACTTAGAAGACTGTGCCCATATGTTTCTCACTCAGGCTAGGATTTTGGCTCAGATTTATGTTCAGGTACGTGATCCCATCACTTAAGCATGTCAAACAGTGAAGCATTTTTATGGAACTTTAAATGGGTGTGTTAAATTGGTTAGTGCAAGACCTTTCAGAAGCTTGACTTTTTGTACTTGATATTTAGCAATGCCTGATCACTACACGATCAATATTGGATGTTTTTCAATGTTATGAGGGAATTGCTAGTTGCAATTTGCTCAGACATTTTTTTTCATTGCTGCATGGGATGTTGGCATTACTGACAAGACTGGAATTTGTTGCCCATCCTCAATTGCTCTTAAATTGATTAGCTTTCTGGGCCATTTCACAGGGCAGTGAAGTGCCAAAGTTGTGTTAGCAGATATTTCACACATGCGTTCATATGAGAAACAATAAATACGTAGAAAAAATTCAGCTGTTTGAAGTAACATGCATTTCTTGCCCAAAACGCTTATTGGGAAAAAATGTTAGTGTTTCTGTTAAAAGGTCAATACTTTCTTGCTGAGGGAACGCCATTGTAATTATGAATAAATTTGTAGTATGTAACCACAGTATATCATTGTAGTTTAATCATTCTGTCACCCTTTCACTAAAATGATTGGTTATGTAAGATCATCTTTGATTTCTTTTCTGAAGTATTATTTGTTAGGAGTTTCTTTACCATCAAAGCTGTGTAGATGAAGGAAAGATATTGTCATTCTGAAACGAGAAGAGAATCTATGAAACTCAAGCACACTAAGTATTATGTAGAAGGAATGACACCACTGAGTAAATGAAGATGAAATATATGGGTCAATAGACAATAGACAATAGACAATAGGTGCAGGAGTAGGCCATTCTGCCCTTCGAGCCTGCACCACCATTCACTATGATCATGGCTGATCATCCTTAATCAGTATCCTGTTCCTGCCTTATCTCCATGACCCTTGATTCCACTATCCTTGAGAGCTCTATCCAACTCTTTCTTAAATGAATCCAGAGATTGGGCCTCCACTGCCCTCTGGGGCAGAGCATTCCACACAGCCACCACTCTCTGGGTGAACAAGTTTCTCCTCATCTCTGTCCTAAATGGCCTACCCCGTATTTCTAAGCTGTGTCCTCTG
>NC_057723.1:21390015-21403556 GCF_004010195.1 Chiloscyllium plagiosum | reverse complement strand
GGCTCCAGTACCAGCTGTTCTAAGAATCCATCTCTGAGGCACTCCACAAAGTCTCTTTCTTGAGGTCCAATACCATCCTGATTCTCCCAGTCTACCTGCATGTTGAAATCCCCCATAACAACTGTAGTATCATCTTTGCGACAGGCCAATTTCAGCTCCTGATTCAACTTACATCCGACATCCAGACTACTGTTTGGGGGCCTGTAGATAACTCCCAAGAGCGTCTTTTTACCCACAGTATTTCTCAGCTCTATCCACACTGACTCTACATCCCCTGTTTCTAGGTCTCCCCGCGCAAGGGACTGAATATCATCCCTTACCAACATGGCCACCCCACCCCCTCTGCCCATCAGTCTGTCCTTACGATAGCACGTGTAGCCTTGAATATTCATTTCCCAGGCCCTTCCACTTGAAGCCACGTCTCAGTTATCCCCACAATATCGTATCTGCCAATTTCCTAAAGAGCCTCAAGCTCATCCTTCTTATTTCTAATGCTTCGTGCATTCATATATAGTATTTTTAATTTGTTACTGCCCTCACCCTTCCCATCAACTCCTATTTCACTCAACCTTAAGCATGATCCCTTTCTGAGTTTTCTGCCTCATTGATACAGTTGTCTTTCTTGACTTCCCTTGTTCTAACTTTCCCTTCAATTTCCTTCTTAAACATCCAGTTTGTCCCCTCCCCCCCGCTACTTAGTTTAAACGTAGCTGTGTTGCAGTAGCAAACCTGCCTTCCAGAATGCTGGTCTCTAACCTATTAAGGTGCAAACCGTCTCTCTTGTAGAATTTATGCTTACCACAAAACATACCCCAGTGATCCAAGAATTTAAATCCTTGCTTCCTGTACCAGTTCCCCAGCCACACGTTCAAGTCCATTATCTCCCTGTTTCTGGCCACACTAGCCCGAGGAACTGGAAGCAAACCAGAGATAACCACCGTGGACGTCCTGCTTTTTTCCTCTTAGTTCTCTGAAGTCCGGTTGTAGTATGTTCCTCCTCCTCTTCCCAACATCATTTGTGCCGACATGTACCACCACCTCTGGCCTCTTCACCTTCATCCTTGAGGATTTCCTGCACTCTGTGATGTCTTTAACCCTGGCACCAGGAAGGCAACACACCATCCTTAAGTCCCATCTGCTGCCACAAAAACCCCGGTCAGTTCCTCTCACTATGGAGTCCCCTATTACCATGGCTCTGTGCAATATCCAACTCTTCCGCTCTGCCTCTGCGCCAACTTTTGATTGACAGACCTGGCTGCCTCGCAGACTGGCAGTGTCATCTATCTCTACTGTTTCCAAAAGATTCAACTTGTTCCTGACAGGTACTTCCCCGGGGTCTCTTGCACCTGTCTCTTCTCTGCCTTCCTCATTGTCTGCTCTCTTCTGCTCTCTTCTGGTCGAATTTAATGTTCTCCCCTGAAATTAGTTTGACTCCGGGGTTTGTGGGAGTGCACGGGGGTTGGGGGAGTGGGTAGAGAGAAAGTGGTGTGCACACATTGTTGGGTGATGAAGGTGGGGGTAGATGGCACATGGGGCCCTAGTTAAAATAGGATTGAAAGTTGTGTGGATGATATTCCTGCCTGGTTTTTATGTTGAAGCCCTTAAATGGATTAATGCACACATACAGGTCTCCTACCAACACGGTTAGAATTCAACCAGTGATGAGTTGGGGATTCATCAGGCCATTAATCAAATTCTTTTGGGTTTACTTGCATGATTTCAGGGATGTCCCTTGCTCAGAGGCACTCAGCGCATGACTGAGACATCTGGCATTGGTAAGGGGGCAATCCAACTGTGAAACAGTCCCTGTCATTCCCCGCCCACCACTCTCCTGCTGGTAAGCATTTGTGACCTTAGGCCTCTGGTGTGGGCTTTACTGGCAATTAATTCTGCATACTCAGTGACACTGCCTATGAAGCATAACTGCGAGGCATTTGGGTGGCAGCATTTGGGCCGTGAGTTCCACCCCAACGGTCCTCATTCCCAAGGAGATTCTCCATGAGCCACTGAAGTGCCTGAGAGATGTTTGTTTTAGCAGCTAGGCTTGTATAAAAGGAGGGGGTGTAGAAATTTTGCTGGATCTCCAGCAGCTGGATGAGAACCAGGAGGCCTATGTGCCTCTCCCTATGTTCAGAAAATAGATATCAGTAATCCAGTCACTCTCATTATATTTGAGTTCTGTGTAATTAGTATCTTCTGCAGGGTTTACAATCTTGGCCAACCTCTTCTGTAACCTGATGTATAATCATTGATTCATTTCTTTTAAGAATGCCAAAAGATCAGGAGAGGAAATCGTTTTGTAAAATGCCCCATTTTGACGTTGGGCAATGAACAGACCCTCCATATTGAATCATTTTATAGGTCATTAAGAGCCAAGCAGGCATTCAGATCTAGTAGCATAGTTACTATGGTTCTGGATTAATAACCAGTGAGTCACAAGTCCAAATTTGACCATGGAAATTTATTCAATAAATAATACCAGAAAAGTTACCATGAATCCTCTTGGATTTTTGAAACTCAACTGAATTACCAATTTCTTTCCAGAAAAGGAACCTTTCCACTGAGTCTGTTTGATATCTGACTTTAAACCAATGTTGTGTGGGTGAATGTTCATCGCCACAGGGCATCTTCAAAAACAAGTTTAAAAAAAATCTGAATGGCAATTTTGCTGAGAGTTACATGGCTTGTATACTATCGTGTGTGATGAACAATGGGATCTAGGCAAGTTGATCTGATCTGTGCTGATCTATTAATACCAGATGAAATTAGAGTATAGTTGAGGATTTTGATGCTTCAGTTCACTGTGCCCCAGTGTAATGGGTTACAATTTGCATTTACCTTTCTTTATGAATTCTAATTCTTGACTTGGTTCATCTTCTTTGGAAGCAAAAAAAGGCTGGATTTTTGGGCCCTGCTGCAGAGGAGGGGGAGGAACATTAAACAACCTCATTGGCTGGTGTGCCATTTCCCTGGCTCCATGTCTCCTCAAGACATTTTGCAAAGGTAAAATTTGGGATGGGTAGCCAATTGGTTTGGAGCCAATTGGATTTTGCATGCGATTGACAATGCGCTATTGGAGTTGGGTGATTTAAGGGAGTTAGGGGACGAAGGGAAACACGCAGAGTTCCCTATAAGCTGCATGGTTGCACCTGGACCAAGATTCTGTGCAGCCCTTTGACATTGGTCTACCATCGTGGCACTGGCTTTTGGTTCCACAAATTGTTGCCATGAACCAGGTTCAGAGACCTGTGCTGTCAGAAAGAAAATTAGAGGGAGCATTGGAAACAGTTGATCCATTCATTAACCTTTTTTTTAATAAAAAATTCATACCCAATTCTTGCTCTGCTACAGAAGAATGAGTAGCTGGTTATTTGGTGAGTATCTGTAAAGTAACTAATCTTTATTCTTGGTACAACTTGGTAATTAGTGGTAAAAACATAAGTAAAATATCATTCATTAAAATAATTATGTGTTTAATTAGAACACATCATTAATGGCAGGATGAGTGATGTGTCATAGCTGCAGTATGTGAGATATACTGGATGTGTGGGGCTGCAGTGTGGATGAGCTAACTAATAGTGGTCTTTTGTTACAGGAAGCTAGTCAAATGGGAGAACAAAGGGGAATTTGGTGCTATAAGGGGACATTATAGACACAAGGATCACTGCATTCTTCATTGAAGCAAAGAGGTTAAGTCCAAACAGCTGTATTCTCTGGTGCCATGATTCATAGGGTTGGCAAGAAACTTGCAGGAGTAGGGATAGGATCCAGTTGTCATGGTTCATATACATAGCATGAATGTAGGCAGGACATAGAAGAAAAACTTGCATCGTGTGTTTGAGGAACTAGATACTAACTTAAGAACTGAAACATCAAGGTCATATCTCTGGATTATTACGAGAGCCACGTACAAATTGGCATAGGGCACATCAAATTAGAGAGACAAACGAATGGCTGAAAGGGAGAAGTGAGTTTTCGTGCTTGGGGCATTGGTAGCAGTACTGGGGAATGTATGGGTTGTACTAATGGGGCAGTTACTACCAGAAACACATTGGTGTTGGTGTTTTGCAAGCTGCATACTGAGGGAAGTAGAAAGCCTATCAAACTAAACAATGGAGGCAAGGGATCAAATTTGAAAATGTGGTAAATCAAAGGTTGGAACCAAGGTCAAAAAGCAAGGTGTTAATAAAGCAAATGAGAAACAGACCATGACAGGAAAGGATAAATAGTACAAAATTAAGAGCAAACCAACAGATAAGACTAGAAGATGTAAAAAGAATAGAAGGATAAAACTAATGATTCTGGACAGAATTTCCCCAGTCCTTGAGTGACATGCACAACAGTAACAAATGTGAAAAATATGGGAAGATTGAAAATGTTCGAATTACGGCATGGAGAAAATTTCAAATTATTATTTTAATGTTTCAATGATAAGTTATGAACCTCGCTAATAAGTATTAACAATGTTATTTCCATGCATTTGCATCTCATTATTAACTAATGTTGCCTCAGGTTATGATTCTCCTGAGAAACTACATGGTGACAATTCCTGAATTGTAGGTCATCGCGGTTACCTGTCAGATGTAACTCATGCATGTTTCTCTGAGCCTTCATTTAATCTCCTTTCACTAACAAGTCCTTGAATGCTCAATGAACACCATCCTCCTCGCCCCTTCATATACCAAAGATGGCATTGGCAACTACCAATCTCACCACATTATTAGGCTGATCTCAGATCAACTCAAAATCCATTTCGGTCCTTTAAAAACAAAAATAGAAATTGCTAGAAAAACTCAGCAGTTCTGGCAGCAGATCTGTAGAGAGAAATCAAAGTTAATGTTTCAGCGCCAATGACCCTTCCTCAGTCCTTCAAAATGTCTCTAGGGTACAGAGGCCCCTTTGACTTGCATAGCCCTGATAGATTTCTTAGTGCTCATGCATACATAGCTGTCTCACATGCCTCCATATGATGTATCCTAAGAATCTTGGCTTCGTTTCCTCGTGCTTACTTACTTTATGTTTACTTTGAGGCTGCCAGCTTCTGTGAACTGCAATGCTCTTTAGCAAGAGTAGAGGAAAGGTTAATATTTATGGAGGATGAGAGACATTCATTGGAGATGCTGTGGGTAATCATGAGGTTGGTCATCTATGAGCATTGATGAGGTTTCCATGCACAGAGTGGGATGGTGACACTTTCCCTTGCAGAGCGAAGAAGATTATTGATCTTTTCTCTTACGCTGCAGAGCATTCTGCCTGAACCCAGAGACAGCACTAACCTGAGCCACTATCTGTGACCAGGCCAGTTGTGTTTTGGTACCTTGGCCTTCTCTGGTAGTGATTTGGGTAGAGGATGGCCCTCCTGTTGAACATCCTTTCATTATGATCTCTACGTCCATATCTGGAAAGTGAGGTGCCAGCTGCTCTTTCTGAGACATTTCTATTTCCTTTGAGAACACTTTATAACATAATCCCTGGCCTACAGCATCTGACATGATCTGCAACTGGGCTTTAAGTATCAAGCCAGTGGTCTGCTTGCCAGTGGGACCAAACAGCGGAGGAATTTCACCTCTGCTATCATATGGTTGAAAGGGAAGGACACCAAAGCGACTGGATACATAATTAACAAAGTGAGGAGTGGAAAATAGCTTCAGAAACGTGTGTTCAGAACTATTTGTGACTCCTTAGACACTTAAAACAATTTATACCCAAATGCAGCAAGACCTGGACAACATTCAGTCTTGGCTGACAAGTGTAAGTAACATTTGTGCCACATAAGTGCCAGACAATAACCATTTCCAAAAAGAGAGAGTCCAACAACTGTCCTTTGACATTCAATGATATTACTGTCACTGAATCTCCCACTAACAACAGCCTGGGTCTTACAATTGACCAGATATTCAACTGTACCATCCATTTAAATAGCATGGCTACAAGAGCAGGTCAGAAGCAACAATCCTGCCCCACGTCTGACTTTTCAAAGCCATCCACCACTCACAAGGCAACACTATGCTGGAATACTCTCCATTTAACTAGTTGAGCACAGCTTCAAAACCTCTCAATGAACTCCACATTATCTGTGATAAAAGAACCCCATTGTCACCCCATTGGACACTACCATCATTCACTCTCTCCAACATCAATGGCAGCAGTGTAAACCATCTGCAAGATGCACCTCAATAACTCACCAAAGGTCCTTCACTAGCAGCTTTGAAACCTGTGACTTCCATCAATTCAAAAGACAAGGGCAGCAGATAACAGGAACACCACCACAAGCAAGTACTCCGCCAAGCCACTCACCAAGCTGATTTGGAACCATATTGCTTTTCCCCCAAAGTTGATAGGTGAAAATCTTGGATTGTCCTTTCAAACAAAGAATGTCTAAATGGAACTTTTTCCTGACACGTTTAGAAGATAAGCAGTGGACAAACAGTGGAATTTCAAATGTGTTGTGTATTTTAATGCAGAGTCTCTCAGGGAGTTTCTGATGCAGCATAACTAGTGGAGGACCAGGTTAAATTGAACTGCTTAACAATGTTTGCGTGGATGTGGAGACTGCTATCCAATTTACACTGATCAACCTAAATATTTGATCTTGGAATGAAGTAAGCTTCAAAAATTACATATCACATTCTTTGTAGAGTTTTTTTTTAATAATCTAATATTAAATACTGGCCGATATCTACAAATGATGAAACCACCTAAATGGCACTCAGATGAGCTAAGGTTAATTGAAATATCTTGTGTACACTTGGATTATGGTTTCCACAAATTGCTACAGTATGTATAAATGAACTATTGCAATGATGCATGTCTGCTGATGTATCATCGATATATTTGAACATTAATCTATTTAATGGTACCACAACTGAACCTAACTCAAAATGCTAATTTGGAAAGCCCTCTTTATTCTAGTATGTTTGTCAATGATTGAAAGCTGAGCGATGTGCTAACCTGGTAGTGTTCATTGTGCAAAACAATGAAAACATGAATAATTCAAGAATGCTTCCTGTCTAGATCAAGAATGTTATGATTGGATCACAAACCTGAGGTAAATGTGGGAATGGAAAGTGCTTTGGCCGAGTCATTTTTTCAAATTATTTTCATTTAAGACTTTTGCAAAATATGGACGGATACTAAATCTTGTATCAACCAACATCACAATTATATATTTAATGATAAATCAAATAAGGGGTTCTGTGTTTTGGAAATATATGCAGCAGGAAGTTGGTAAATCTTTTGGAATTGTATTTAGTTGGAATGGATATAAAACAGGGGGGAGAAAGTGAGGACTGCAGATGCTGGGGATCAGAGCTTAAAAATATGTTGCTGGAAAAGCGCAGCAGGTCAGTCAGCATCAAAGGAACAGGAGAATCGACGTTTCGGGCATAAGCCCTTCTTCAGGAATGAGTTGGAGGGTTCCTAGGTGGAAGCTGAGGCGCTCTTCCTCCAGGCGTCGTGTGGCCAGGGTCTGGCGATGGAGGAGGCCAAGGACCTGCATGTCCTTGGCAGAGTGGGAGGGGGAGTTAAAGTGTTCAGCCACGGGGCAGTTGGATTGGTTGGTGCGGGTGTCCCAGAGGTGTTCTCTGAAACGTTCCGCAAGTAAGCGGCCTGTCTCCCCAATGTATAGGAGGCCACATCGGGTGCAGCGGATGCAGTAAATGATGTGTGTGGAGGTGCAGGTGAATTTCTGACGGATATGGAAAGATCCCTTGGGGCCTTGGAGGGAAGTGAGGGGGGAGGTGTCGGCGCAAGTTTTGCATTTCTTGCAGTTGCAGGGGAAGGTGCCGAGAGTGAAGGTTGAGTTAGTGGGGAGTGTGGATCTGACGAGGGAGTCGTGGAGGGAGTGGTCTTTCCAGAACGCTGATGGGGTGGGGAGGGAAATATATCCTTGGTGGTGGAGTCTCTTTGGAAGTGGCGGAAATGACGAAGGATGATACGATGTATCTGGAGGTTGGTGGGGTGGTAGGTGAGGACCAGTGGGGTTCTGTCCTGGTGTTGATTGGAGGGGCGAGGTTCAAGGGCAGAGGAGCGGGAAGTGGAGGAGATGCGGTGGTGAGCATCGTTAACCACGTCTGAAGGGAAATTGCGGTCTTTGAAGAAGATATAAAACAGTCAAATCCACTAATGCTGGGTTTTTGTCTTCAAGTAAAAAGGTGTAGGCAGCAAATTTGGTGTTATTAAATTTCAGGTCCATTTTTATATGTCTCATAACTGAGATAGTAATATTGAAGGTGGCCTGTGAGAAGAAAGTATTAATTTGCCTTTTGGCTATGGGATGGTATCTGTGAAATTCTTGGGAAGAAACAGTAGGATTTAGCAGGAAGCATTCAGAATCAGAACTTCACATGCTACTAAAACATAACCTTCTTAATTTCCAACTAGACTCCCTCTGGTAAATGGATATGGCAGCCTCAATAGAATAGCCATTATTGACATGTGTACTGGAATGAGTGCAGTGAAATGTTTGTACAGGGTACCTAGGTACAGATTCTTCAAGTGTTGTTAGAGAGTAAAAAGAGTATAGGTTAGTAAGGGAACAGGGTTTTAAAAATCCAGAATGATAATAGAAAGTGATCATAAGTGCTTAAGTTCCAGTTTCTCTCCAACATGAGTCTGTGCCTGCTAGCCCAGAACATGAGGCCATGCTGCCTCCAGGTGCAGGCCTTTGTCCAGGACTCACTCCGACTCCAGCCTGTTCCACCACTGCTCCAGGTACCGGCCCGCCCATTTCACTGCCACCGTGGGACTCAGCCCACGAAGCGGCCCATGCCCACTCCGCCAATGGACTTGGCCTGTGCTTGCTCCACTCCAACCGCTGCTGGGGTCTGGTTGTGACCCATTCTCTCAGCCCCACTCTTCACGTAGAGTAGGGCAGTTACAAGTTGGAGGGAGAAGGAACTGGTGAGCAGTGGAGCTCCAACTGGAGTGTCCTACTCTACCTCCATCTGGGGTGGGAGTGTATAAAATGTGCAATTCTCTATACATGCCAGTGGTCTAAACATAACTACAATGAGTAATTTAAAAGGAAGAAGTATATTGTGTTCATGTACCACATTGTGGCTCCCTCTTGAAAGATTAGAAAAAATTATAATCTTTTCCCATTTGAAGAAATATATTGTGTTTATGTATCGCATTGTGGCTTCCTCATGAAAGATTAGAAAAAATATGATCTTTTCCCATTTGAAGTCTGAGAATGGAGTAAAGAACTAAATTATTTTAATTATTATTCTAGGAAGTGTTGTGTGACTCTGTGACTTTATAAGTAAATGAATGATAGTTTTTTTAAGCTAATAGAGAAAAAAAAATTAACCTGAAGACTTCCCAAGTAAATTCAAAATTGCTATATTGGAACATGTTTGCAAATGCTCATGCATAATAAGCATTATCAGTTAGTGTAATTGGTGACTATTCTTTCCTCTCTGATTTTTTTGAAAAGATTTACATCACACTGATTAACCAAATTGAATATTTAATTGAAAATACAGTGTGCATGAAATTTGAAATACAAACTGAAAATTACTGAAAGTACTCGGCAGATCACACAACAGAGGTGGGGAGAGAAACTGAGTTAACACTTTGATCCCTGTAACTTCACAATAAAATAATAACATTCCGTTTTACCTTTGTTCCTACTAAAATAGACACAACATATTGTGCCATATTATATCTTTAATAATATTAGAATTTTATTTTGCCAATTCATTTAATCAAGTTTTGTGAATTTTCCATCAGGGACTGTTAGCATCTATAGAAGAAATCTGAATACTCAGCAACGTACTGACAGAATTATGCTAGAAGAATTCACACTTTTAAACAAAACAGAATAAAGTGCATACAAAAAAGAAACGAAAAAAGACAAGCAATAGCTACTTTCTTAACACTATAGTTTACAAAAATACTTCTATAGCTCTTCTGCTTTTTACTTTCCCTTATTTTATGAAATCTTTAAGATTCATTCACTTTTTTTTGGGACCATATACACTGTAGCCCTTGAAATTCATTGTTATGATTCCTATCATTAGTATTCCAGCTATCCTGCCATGCTAAGATAATGGATATTCTAGTAGGTGTTTGGCTGAATAACCTTCCCTCTTTTTTTTACCAACCTCATGACTGTGGATGCTTTAGCTCTTTGTTTGAATGAACCTACCTTCCCAAGCTAACTTTGTCAACTTTGTGCCACTCGGATAAGTGAGGCCAACTGTATATTTAGTTCACTGACTGTAAACTCAGCAAGTCTTCCAGCTGTTTCCTTTATGAAATCCTATGTGGGATAGAACCTCATCCATGTTGCATGCAATGAAAAATGAAATTAGTATGTTCTTTGTTTGAAATGCAGGCCTAGCTGATTGTAGCCTTTTGTCAGTTCTCTCAATCCAGTGAAATGTAGTCTACACCAAAGCAAGGCTATAAGTGTATTTGCTCCCTAACTGAACAGTGTATTTGACCTTCTTAATTTCCAACTAGACTCCCTCTGCTGGTAAATGGATATGGCAGCCTTCAGTAGAATAGCCTTTATTGTCATGTGCACTGGAAAGTTTGTACAGAGTACCTAGGTACAGATTCTTTAAGTGTTGTTGGAGAGTCAGCAAACATTTAGAAATAAATGATATTAAATAAAACAGTCTTTTAGCCAAAACTAAAGTCCAAATCACTTTCCCGATGGCAAGGTTTTATGCTTTGGCATGACTCAAACAGAAGTGCAAACAATTTATTTAACTTAAAAATCAATCTTTGATTATGCAACACACATGAATAATTTTTATTCCTAATTGTGTTTTACGGCTCTCTCAGGATTGCTATGAGTTATATTCTTTTGTTGGATAATAATAGACTCCCTAGTTCTACGGAGAGGACCAGAAATGGAGCACTAACCTTTGCAATGTTTTTCTGCTGACCTTGTAAAATAACCATTGGGTAGTGTTTAACAGTCATTAATTCCCAGATGTTTGAAATACATTTCCTTCTTGTTTATTACCAATTTATTGAACAGGCTTTCCATTTACTTCATGTTTAACATTTTAAACTCCAACCTAAAAGTTTTATTCCGAAAACTTAAAGTTAGAATCCAAAACATATGAATAATAAACTAGATACATAAAGTAGTATCACTTTCCAATCTCTTTGAATCCTCCTCACAACTTACTTTCCTACTTGTCTTTGTACTTTCAGCAAAACTGATTACAATCTGTCTCTTCATCTATGTCATTAATATACATTAATGATAGTTGAGGTCACTAGCATACTGCACTATTTACAGTTTTTCAAACTGAAAATGATCCATTTAGTCAGATTATCTTACTTGTTAGACAGCCAATCCTTTATGGATACAGATATATCACTGGCAAAATGTGCAGGAACCTTTTATTTGAATTTTAAATCAAATATTTTTCGAAGATCTAAATCCAGTTCTATTTTCACTCTGTGTTTACCAACCCCGAGGTGCTTTTGCTGTGAGACATCATCTGTCCTACCCACTATAATGTGTTTCACTGATAAGGTTCCAATTTTAGAATTATTGCTCAAATATAGTTATGTCTGTAGTTGTACCAAATAGTTTAATCAAATAAGCCATACATTTAATGTATTACTTATATTTCTGCAGTTTTGGTTTTCTGAGTATTCAGAGAGAGAAAAAAATGCTTTACAGTTCTGCAAATAATCTCTCATCTGCTCACCTAATTGAAGCCTTGAGCACACACCAGTTCCTGGAGACTGAAACAAGATATAAAACAAAACACCTCATTTCTTTTCTGCAAAGACTTCTCAAATTCCAAATGCCCCAGTTGACATTCATACCTCACCACACTCTGTGCGCTTACACAGTGCAAAAAACTAACCAGAGAGATTCCCACTTGGAGAAAATTCCCAAGTTAGAATCTGCAATTCTGAGTAGTCAGGCTTCATCATATTCTGTGCACTCACATTCAATTTTAAGTTATGCACACCTTTATCCTGATGTAATGACAGGAGTAAAATGCTGTGAATCCTCAGCAGTGGTCTGAGCATATTTAATTTCACTGAGGTTTGAAACAAGATTTTTTTAAAGAAATGCAGTTTCTATTTGCTGTAAGTGAGCATCTTCTGTGCTCATACAGTAGTTTGTTTGTTTTTTCAATTATCTTTATGTTTGGAATAAGCAGTGCACAAAGATCCACTTTAATATAAGAACATAAGAAGAAGAAACAGGAAGAGACCAGTTATCCTGCCATTCCATAAAATCATGACTAATCTGCCTGTGGCCTCAACTCCCCTTTTGTGCCAGTTCCTCAAATTTCTCAATTCTGATATTTCAAACATTTATCTACCTCCTCTTTAACCACCTGATGAACAAGCAGCGCTCTGAAAGCTAGTGCTTCCAATTAAACCTGTTGGACTATAACGTGGTGTTGTGTGATTTTTAACTTTGTCCAGCCCAGTCCAACACTGGCACCTCCAAGTCATGACTCTTTAAATACTTCAGTCAGCTAGCCTCCACATCTCTCTGGGCTAAAGAATTCCAGACAGTCTTTATCCTCTGAGGGAAGAAATTCCTTTATGTCTCAGTTTTAAGTTAGCCTCCCTTTATTCTGTCACTATGTCCCCCATTGGTAGAAGTATTTTCTCAACATCAACCTTGTCAAACACCTTCAAAATCTTCTATGTTTCAGTAAGATCATTCCTTATTCTTCTAGCTTCTAATGTATGAAGGCCGAGCCTCTTTATCTGTTCTTGATAAATCAAACCCTTTACGAGGGTTTACCAGGAATTAGTCTCGCTAATCTTTTTTTTGAACTACTTCCAATGCTAGTATAGGGTGTAGGTTTGCTCGCTGAACTGTAGGTTTATTATCCAGACGTTTCATTACCTGGCCTAGTAACATCATTAGTGGCGACCTCCAAGTGAAGCGAAGCTGTTGTCTCCTGCTTTCTATTCATATCTTTCTCCTGGATGGGGTTCCTGGGGTTTATGGTGATGTCATTTCTTGTTCATTTTCTGAGGGGTTGATAGATGGCATCTAGATCTATGTGTTTGTTTATGGCATTGTGGTTGGAGTGCTAGGCCTCTAGGAATTCTCTGGCATGTCTTTGTTTAGCCTATCCCAGGATAGATGTGTGGTCCTAGTCGAAATGGTGTTTTTTTTCATCCGTGTGTAGGGCTACGAGGGAGAGAGGGTAGTGTCTTTTTGTGGCTAACTGGTGTTCGTGTATCCTGGTGGCTAACTTTCTTCCTGCTTGTCCTATGTAGCGTTTGTGGCAGTCCTTGCATGGAATTTTGTCCATGGGTTGTACTGGGTCTTTTAAGTTTGTTAGTTTTTGTTTGAGAGTGTTGGTGGGTTTGTGTGCTACTAGGATTCCGAGGGGTCTTAGTAGTCTGGCTGTCATTTCTGAAACTTCTTTGATGTATGGTAAGGTGGTTAGGGTTTCTGGCTGTGTTTGGTCTGCTTGTTGTGGTTTGTTCTTGAGGAATCTGCGTACTGTATTTTTTGAGTATCCGTTCTTCTTGAATACGTTGTATAGGTGGTTCTCCTCTGTTTTCCGAAGTTCATCTGTGCTGCAGTG
>NC_057723.1:21380721-21388887 GCF_004010195.1 Chiloscyllium plagiosum | reverse complement strand
CATTTATCTCTCAGTTCTCTTGTCCCCCTCCCCCCTGACCCCCCCACCCCAACCACCATTACATTCCTGATGAAGAGCTTATGCTTGAAGCATCAACTCTCCTGCTCCCAGAATGCTGCCTGGCTGGCTATGCTTTTCCAGCACCACATTTTTTGACTTCTTCACAACATGCCCTCCCACCTAGTTTGTATCATCAGTAACTTTGAATATATGACACTCTGTTCCTTTTCCAAGCACTAATATTAATAGTAAATATTTGAGGTTCTATAACTAATCCTTATGCACTCCACAGTTACCTAGGCCCATTAATCCCAACTCTCTCTCTTCTATTTGTTAACTAGTTCTCCATCCATGCTAATGTATTACTCCCAATACCACAAAATTCTATCTTGAATGATTTTTATGTGCCATTTTATTGAATACTTTCTGGAAATGCTAATACACTACATCCATCAGATCCCTTTTACCAAGTCTGTTTGTTATATCCTCAAAGAATTGTGGCAAATTTGTCGAATGTGATTTCCCTTTCACTAAACTGTGTTGATTCTAATTGTGTTATATTTTATAATTGTGCAGCTGTTTCTTTCTTAATAATGGAATCTAGTATTTTCCTAAAGAGCTATGTTAGGGCAAAATCTTTCTTTCTTTCTGTCTCCCTCCCTTCATGAAGCTTCATGAAGCTGTTTTCCAATATGCTGGAATTCTCTCAAATCCAATGAAATCTGAAATAATTCAACCAATACATCCATTACCTCTGCAGACACTTCCTTTACAACATTTGGATACAGGTCATCAGGTCCTTCAGTCCTGCCTTCAGTCCATTAGTCTATCAAATACTTATAATGGAAGTTGTTACAAGACTTCTCCTTCCGTTAGCACCTTGTGTATTTGATATTTTGGGATGTTTAGAGTGTTCCCCCAGTGTGAAGATTAAAGCAAAATATTGGTTTGAATTATCTGCCACTTCCCTGTTTTCTAATGTTAGCTCCCCAGTCATAGCCTTCAAGTATCCCGTAAACACTTTAGCTTCTCTCCTTTTTTTTATATACCCAAAGAAGCTCTAGCTATTTCTTTTTGTGTTTCTTTTCAAGCTACTTTCATAATTCATTTTGCCATTTTTATTAACTTTTGAGTCGTCTGATGATAGTTCCTAAACCTCTGGCCCAGTTTTTGGTGCTCTGTATGCATAAGTTTAAGTTGAGAAATACAATAAGGTATACCTTTGTATACCTTATGTATTTCTCAACTTAAACTTTGCTGCACAATAAGGCAACTCTTTTGGAGGCTGTAGACTCCACCCCCATGATCTCTTTCTCTTGCTACTGTTTATTTCTACCCAAACTGATTCCAATATGTTCTATTTACTTCACTAATCACCACTGCACAGATACCTTTCTTTACTAAAAATCCCACCTCTTTTTTCCTTTTTTGCTTTTTTTTCCAGAATTTCAAATATCCTTGAATATTGAGTTCCCAGTTCTTATCATCCTACCAGCACATCTCAGGAATAACTATCAAGCCATGTTAATTCATTTCTATTTGTGCAGTGAACTCATTTTTCTTGTTACAAATGCTGTGTGCATTCTAATAAAGCAGCTTAACCTTTGGCTTTTTACCATTATTACATACTGGTTCTAATTTCTATTGCAATCTGGCTAGCCCTTCCTGTAATACTTTAATTATCATTTACTTCTTTACAATCCTGCACCTTTGCTCTCTCAATTCTTAAACTTCCTTTCAATTGAACCCCTCCATCCCACTAGTTAGTTTAAAACCTTATCAATAATGCTAGTTACACAATTCACCAGGACACTGCTCTCAGCATGGTTCAAATGAAGCCTGTCCCAACATAACAATTCTGTCTTTTGCTCAGTTTGAGTACCAGCACCTCATGAACTGGAATCCATTTCTCTCACACCAATCTTTGAGTCACATATTTACCTCTTGAATATAATCCACCCTACACCAATTTGCATGTGGGTTGTGTAGTTTACCTTTTCAGTTTTGTTTTTTAAATCTAGCCCTAAGGTGCTCATAATTCTTCAACAGAACTTCTTTCCTTATTCCATCTGGTGCCGATGTGGATGACAATACTGAATCCTTCCCTTCCCATTCCAAGTTCCTCTCTTGCCCAGAAGAGATGTACTTAACCTTGACAGCCAGGTAAGGAACACTCTCTGCCTTTGTGTAGAGGATGGTATCTATTCCCCTAATGATTGGACCTTGTCTGAATCTGGGAATTTGTCGACTTATAATTCTGCAAAAAACCACTACAATCTCTGCACACCCTATATCAAACTACTCAAGAACCTCACAGTCCATCATCTGTTCAATTATTTTATACCTACAACCTCCTTCTCCTCAGTAAAGATAGATGTGATAATCTTGTTTAACATTCTAGCTCCACACACATCAGTGTCCCATCGGGAACATTCTTTCAGGATGGACCCCATCTGGTCCTGTTTTATTTCATGTTATTTATGTTACTTTTGCTTTATTAATTTATTTATTTCCTCTTCATCCGTAATATGTACTCTTTCCTAATGATTTGTTTGAGCAAATAATTGAATGTTATAGAATGGATTTAGCTCCTCTTTATTAACAATAAAAAGGGGAATATCTGTTTGTTATGGGGAAAATGACAGATTTTAGATTGGAAGAATTGGCTATAGATATGTACCCTTGGTAAAGGTAAGCAACTGACTGGAATAGGATCTGAAATGCTAACTCCATTTTTCTCCCCTAATATTGTATTGTCTACTTAGTATTTTCAGTATTCTGTGTTTTAATTTGAGTTTTCCAACATCTTCAGCATTTTGTTTTGACATGGAGAAAGATTTATTTGTTGTACTAGAGATGTGTGATAACATGGCAAATCTTTCAAAATTGTTAAGCTTTTCCAAACTAATGAAAGATTCTAATGTTGCTTGAACTGTTTAGCATACATTCTTCTCAACTTGTCTAAAACTATGTTTATTCCTCCAAGCCCACCAATGAGGCAGACTAGTTTGTCAATCAGTAAAAGTGTAATTTTAGTGGTTGTCAGATTTTATCAACCATTGATAAATACATTACTTTAAGTATGTTCGTTGAGCTGGGAATTTGATTTGCAGATGTTTTGTCCTCTGTCTGGGTGACATCTTCAGTGTTTTGGAGCCTGCTGTGAAGTGCTGCTGTACTGTGTCTTCTGGAGTTGGTTCTGTTTCTGCTGCTTCCAGTTGCCAGTTCCAGTTGTTCATTGTAGTGGCTGGTATATTGGGTCGAGGTCCGTGTGTTTGTTGATGGATTCATGGATAAGTGGCATACTTCTAGAAATTTTCTGGCAGTCCTCTGTTTAGCTTGTCCTTTGACCATTGTGCTGTCCCAGTCGAATTTATGGTCCTTGTCATCTGTGTGTATGACTACTAGGGACAGCTGGTTATGGTGTTCAGTGGCTAGTTGGTGTTCATTGATGTGAATTGCTAGTTGTCTGCCTATTTGTCCTATAGAGGGTTTCATGCAGTCTTTGCATGGAATATTGTAAATTACATTTGTCTTACATGTGATGGGCATAGGGTCTTTTGTCCTGGTGGTTTGTTGTCTGAGCATGATTGTGGGTTGTTGTCTGAGCATGGCTGTCGGATGTCTGAGTGTGGCTGTCGGTTGTTGTCAGAGCGTGGCTGTCGGTTGTTGTCTGAGAGTGGCTGTGGATTGCTGTCTGAGTGTGCCTATGGGTTGTTGTCTGAGCGTGCCTGTCGGTTGTTGTCTGAGTGTGCCTGTGGGTTGTTGCCTGAGTGTGCCTGTCAGTTCTTATTTGAGTGTGCCTGTGGGTTGTTGTCTGAGCATGCCTGTGGGTTGTTGTCTGAGCATGCCTGTGCGTTGTTGCCTGAGTGTGCCTGTCAGTTCTTATTTGAGTGTGCCTGTGGGTTGTTCTCTGAGTATGCCTGTGGGCTGTTGTCTGAGCGTGCCTGTGCGTTGTTGCCTGAGTGTGCCTGTGGGTTGTTGTCTGAGTGTGGCTGTGGGTTGTTGTCTGAGTGTGCCTGTGGGTTGTTGCCTGAGTGTGCCTGTCAGTTGTTGTATGAGTGTGGCTGTCAGTTGTCTAAGTGTGCCTGTGGGTTGTTGTCTGAGTGTGGCTGTCGGTTGTTGTCTGAGCGTGGCTATGGATTGTTGTCTGAGTGTGCCTGTGTGCTGTTGTCTGAGCATGCCTGTGGGTTGTCTGAGCGTGCCTGTGGGTTGTTATCTGAGCGTGGCTGTCAGTTGTTGTCTGAGTATGCCTGTGGGTTATTATCTGAGTCTGTCTGTCAGTTGTTGTCTGAGTGTGGCTGTGGGTTGTTGTCTGAGAGTGCCTGTGGGTTGTTGTCTGATCATGCCTGTCAGTTGTCTGAGTGTGGCTTTCGGTTGTTGTCTGAGTGTGCCTGTGGGTTGCTGACTTGTGTGCCTGTGGGTTGTTGTCTGAGCGTGACTGTGGGATGTTGTCTGAGCGTGACTGTGGGATGTTGTCTGAGTGTGCCTATCAGTTATTGTCTGAGCGTGCCTGTCAGATGTTGTCTGAGCATGCCTGTGGGTTGTTATCTGAGCCTGCCTGTCAGTTGTCTGAGCATGGCTGTCGGTTGTTATCTGAGCGTCCCGCTCAGTTGTTGTTTGAGCATGGCTGTCGGTTGTTGTCTGAGTGTGCCTGTGGGTTGCTATCTGAGCCTGCTTGTCAGTTGTTGTCTGAGTGTGACTGACGGTTGTTGTCTGAGCGTGTGTTTTAAAAAATTCTCAAGGTCAGGTTCGTAGGAGAGTAGTCTGACACAGAACAAACGCCCAAGAGGCGAGTCTGCTAGAATATGGGCATTTTATTCCCCGCATCGTCGCCACAACCAGGTCCAAACAACGGGTCTGGCTTATACTCACTCTACATGTTACCAAAACTGGGAGCCGTCAGTTCTCGTAGAGCGGTTGCCAACAACCCACGCTCGGCGGTTAAACGTAACCCCGGAGCAGACTCACCGAACTGGAGACTTTTCCAGCTGATATACTCCCTTCCAGATATAAACATTCATGTGAACAGCAGAGCAAGGCTAAAAAACACATTCCATTCTGGTTACATACAGATAAGAAGATTCACACGGGACTAAGCAACACCTCCATTCCGGTTAGATTCACACATGTATTGGGACATAATTTTTAACCGTTTCACCACATTCCACTGCTTGGAATTTTACACCACAGCGTGCCTGTGGGTTGTTGTCTGAGCGTGCCTGTCAGTTGTCTGATTATGCCTGTGGGTTGTAATCTGAGTGTGCCTGTCAGTTGTCTGAGTGTGGCTGTCGGTTGTTGTCTGAGCATGTCTGTGGGTTGGTTGTCTGAGTGTGCCTGTGGGTTGCTGACTTGTGTGCCTATGGGCTGTTGTCTGAGCCTGGCTATCGGTTGTTGTCTGAGCGTGACTGTGGGTTGTTGTTTGAGTGTGCTGTTGGTTGTTGTCTGAGTGTGCCTGTCAGTTGTCTGAGTGTGGCTGACAGTTGTTGTCTGAGTGTGCCTGTGGGCTGTTGTCTGAGCGTGACTGTGGGTTGTTGTTTGAGCATTCCTGTCAGTTGTTGTCTGAGCGTGCCTGTCAGTTGTTGTATGAGCGTGCCAGTCAGTTGTTGTATGAGCGTGCCAGTCAGTTGTTGTCTGAGCGTGCCTGTGGGTTGTTATCAGAGCCTGCCTGTCAGTTGTCTGAGCGTAGCTGTCCGTTGTTGTCTGAGCTTGACTGTCGGTTGTGGTCTGAATGTGCATGTGGGCTGTTGTCTGTGCGTGACTGTGGGTTGTTATCTGAGCGTGCCTGTCATTTGCTGTCTGAGTGTGACTGTGGGTTGTTGTCTGAGTGTTTGTCAGTTGTTGTCTGAGTGTGGCTGTGGGTTGTTGTCTGAGTGTGCCTTTCAGTTATTGTCTGAGTGTGGCTGTGGGTTGTTGTCTGAGTGTGCCTGTGGGTCATTGTCTGAGTGTGGCTGTCAGTTGTTGTCTGAACGTGGTTGTGGGTTGTTGTCTGAGTGTGCCTGTGGGACGTTGTCTGAGTGTGCCTGTGGGTTGTTATCTGAACCTGCCCATCAGTTGTTTTCTGAGCTTGGCTGTGGGTTGTTGTTTGTATGTGCCTGTGGGTTGCTATCTGAGCCTGCTTGTCAGTTGTTGTCTGAGCGTGGCTGACAGTTGTTGTCTGAGTGTGGCTGTGGGTTATTGTCTGAGTGTAGCTGTGGGTTATTGTCTGAGCATGGCTGTCATTTGCTGTCTTGTTTGCCTGTGGGTTGTTGTCTGCGTGTGCCTGTGGGTTATTATCTGAGCCTGCCTATCAGTTGTTGTCTGAGTGCGGCTGACGGTTGTTGTCTGAGTGTGTCTGTGGGTTGTTGTCTGAGTGTAGCTGTGGGTTATTGTCTGAGTGTTGTCTGAGTGTGGCTGATGGTTGTTGTCTGAGTATGCCTGTGGGTTGTTGTCTGAGTGTGCTTGTGGGTTGTTGTCTGAGCGTGCCTGTCAGTTGTCTGAGCATGGCTGATGGTTGTTGTCTGAGTGTGGCTGTCGGTTGTTGTCCGAGTGTGGCCGTGGGCTGTTGTCTGTGCGTGGCTGTGGGATGTTGTCTGAGTGTAGCTGTGGGTTGTTGTCTAAACGTGGCTGTCGGTTGTTGTCTGAGCGTGGCTTTGGGTTGTTGTCTGAGCGTGGCTGTGGGTTGTTGTCTGAGTGTAGCTGTGGGTTGTTGTCTGAGTGTGCCTGTCAGTTATTGTCTGAGTGTGCCTGTCAGTTGCTGTCTTGTGTGCCTATGGGTTGTTGTCTGAGTGTGTCTGTGGGTTGTTATCTGAGCATGCCTGTCAGTTGTTGTCTGAGTGTGGCTGATGGTTGTTGTCTGAGTATGCCTGTGGGTTGTTGTCTGAGTGTGCTTGTGGGTTGCTGTCTTCTGTGCCTGTGGATTGTTGTCTGAGCGTGACTGTGGGTTGTTGTCTGAGCGTGACTGTGGGTTGTTGTCTGAGTGTGCCTGTGGGTTGCTGTGGGTTGTCTGAGCGTGCCTGTGGGTTCTTGTCTGAGTGTAGCTGTCGGTTGTTGCCTGAGTGTAACTGTGGGTTGTTGTCTGAGTGTGGCTGTGGACTGCTGTCTTGTGTGCCCGTGGATTGTTGTCTGAGCATGCCCGTCAGTTGTTGTCTGAGTGTGGCTTTTGGTTGTTGTCTGAGTGTGCCTGTGGGTTGCTGACCTGTGTGCCTGTGGGTTGTTGTCTGAGCGTGGCTGTCGGTTGTTGTCTGAGCGTGACTGTGGGATGTTGTCTGAGTGTGCCTGTCGGTTGTTGTCTGAGTGTGCCTGTGGGTTGTTATCTGAGTCTGCCTGTCAGTTGTTGTCTGAGTGTGGCTGATGTTTGTTGTCTGAGCGTGCCTGTGGGTTATTGTCTGAGCGTGACTGTGGGTTGTTGTTTGAGCATTCCTGTTGGTTGTTGTCTGAGCGTGCATGTCAGTTGTTGTCTGAGCGTGCCTGTCAGTTGTTGTCTGAGCATGCCTGTGGGTTGTTATCTGAGCCTGCCTGTCTGTTGTCTGAGCGTAGCTGTCGGTTGTTGTCTGAGCGTGACTGTGGGTTGTTGTTTGAGCATTCCTGTTGGTTGTTGTCTGAGCGTGCCTATTAGTTGTTGTCTGAGCGTGCATGTCAGTTGTTGTCTGAGCGTGCCTGTGGGTTGTTATCTGAGCCTGCCTGTCTGTTGTCTGAGCGTAGCTGTCAGTTGTTGTCTGAGCGTGACTGTCGGTTGTTGTCTGAATGTGCCTATGAGTTGTTATCTGAGTCTGCCTGTCAGCTGTCTGAGCGTAGCTGTCGGTTGTTGTCTGAGCGTGCCTGTCAGTTGTTGTCTGAGTGTGACTGTGGGTTGTTGCCTAAGTGTTTGTCAGTTGATGTCTGAGTGTGGCTGACGGTTGTTGTCTGAGCGTGGTAAAAACAATGACTGCAGATTGTGGAAACCAGATTCTGGATCAGTGGTGCTGGAAGAGCACAGCAATTCAGGCAGCATCCGACGAGCAGCAAAATCGAAGTTTCGGGCAAAAGCCCTTCATCAGGAATAATGCTACTTTCTCCCCACCCCCACCCTCCTCTAGCTTATCTCTCCATGCTTCAGGCTCTCTGCCTTTATTCCTGATGAAGGACTTTTACCCGAAACTTCGATTTTGCTCCTGCTGTGCTCTTCCAGCACCACTGATCCAGAAT
>NC_057723.1:21377037-21379952 GCF_004010195.1 Chiloscyllium plagiosum | reverse complement strand
TGTCTGAGTGTGGCTGTCGGTTGTTGTCAGAGCGTGGCTGTCGGTTGTTGTCTGAGAGTGGCTGTGGATTGCTGTCTGAGTGTGCCTATGGGTTGTTGTCTGAGCGTGCCTGTCGGTTGTTGTCTGAGTGTGCCTGTGGGTTGTTGCCTGAGTGTGCCTGTCAGTTCTTATTTGAGTGTGCCTGTGGGTTGTTGTCTGAGCATGCCTGTAAGTTGTTGTCTGAGCGTGCCTGTGCATTGTTGCCTGAGTGTGCCTGTGGGTTGTTGTCTGAGTGTGGCTGTCAGTTGTTGTCTGAGTGTGTCTGTGGGTTGTTGTCTGAATGTGCCTGTCAGTTGTTGTATGAGTGTGGCTGTCAGTTGTTGTCTGAGCGTGCCTGTGGTTTGTTGTCTGAGTGTGGCTGTCGGTTGTTGTCTGAGCGTGGCTATGGATTGTTGTCTGAGTGTGCCTGGGGGTTGTTGTCTGTGCGTGGCTGTCGGTTGCTGTCTGGGCATGCCTGTGTGCTGTTGTCTGAGCATGCCTGTGGGTTGTCTGAGCGTGCCTGTGGGTTGTTATCTGAGCGTGGCTGTCAGTTGTTGTCTGAGTATGCCTGTTGGTTATTATCTGAATCTGTCTGTCAGTTGTTGTCTCAGTGTGGCTATCGGTTGTTGTCTGAGCGTGCCTGTCAGTTGTTGTCTGGGTATGCCTGTGGGTTGTAATCTGAGTGTGCCGGTCAGTTATTGTCTGAGTGCGGCTGTCGGTTGTTGTCTGAGTATGCCCGTGGGTTGTTGTCTGAGCGTGACTGTGGTTTGTTGTTTGCGCATTCCTGTTGGTTGTTGTCTGAGTTGCCTGTCAGTTATTGTCTGAGCGTGCCTGTCAGATGTTGTCTGAACGTGCCTGTAGGTTGTTATCTGAGCCTGCCTGTCAGTTGTCTGAGCATGACTGTCGGTTGTTGTCTGAGCGTCCCGGTCAGTTGTTGTTTGAGCGTGGCTGTCGGTTATTGTCTGAGTGTGCCTGTGGGTTGCTATCTGAGCCTGCTTGTCAGTTGTTGTCTGAGCGTGGCTGACGGTTGTTGTCAGAGCGTGGCTGTGGGTTGTTGTCTGAGTGTAGATGTGGGTTGTTGTTTGAGCGTGGCTGTCAGTTGCTGTCTTGTGTGCCTGTGGGTTATTGTCTGCGTGTGCCTGTGGGTTGTTATCTGAGTGTGACTGTGGGTTGTTGTCTGAGTGTGTCTGTGGGTTGTTATCTGAGTGTGCCTGTCAGTTGTCTGAGTGTGGCTGTGGACCATTGTCTGAGTGTGCTTGTGTGTTGTTGTCTGAGCATGCCCGTCAGTTATTGTCTGAGTGTGCCTGTGGTTTGTTCTCTGAGTGTGCCTGTGGGTTGTTGTCTGAGTATGGCTGACAGATGATTGAGCGTGACTGTCGGTTCTTGTCTGAATGTGCCAATGGGCTGTTGTCTGAGCGTGACTGTGGGTTGTTATTTTAGTGTGACTGTGGATTGTCTGAGCGTGCCTGTCAGTTGTTGTCTGAGCGTGGCTGTGGGTTGTTGTCTGAGTGTGCCTGTGGTTTGCTGTCTTGTGTGCCTGTCGGTTGTTGTCAGAGTGTGGCTGTGGGTTGTTGTCTGAGTGTGCCTGTGGGTTGATGTCTGGGCGTGCCTGTCAGTTGTCTGAGTGTGCCTGTGGTTTGTTCTCTGAGTGTGCCTGTGGGTTGTTGTGCTGTGAGTTGTTGTCTGAGTGTGGCTGTGGGTTGTTGTCTGAGTGTGCCTGTGAGTTGTTGTCTGAGTGTGACTGTGGGATGTTGTCTGAGTGTGGCTGTCGGTTGTTGTCTGAGTGTGCCTGTGGGTTGTTGTCTGAGCGTGCCTGTCAGTTGTTGTCTGAGTGTGCCTGTGGGTTATTGTCTGAGCGTGACTGTGAGTTGTTGTTTGAGCATTCCTGTTGGTTGTTGTCTGAGCGTGCCTGTCAGTTGTTGTCTGAGCATGCCTGTGGGTTGTTATCTGAGCCTGCCAGTCAGTTGTCTGAGCGTAGCTGTCAGATGTTCTCTGAGCGTGCCTGTTGGTTGTTGTCTGAGTGTGCCTGTCAGTTGTTGTCTGAGTGTGACTGTGGATTGTTGTCTGAGTGTGACTGTGGATTGTTGTCTGAGTGTGGCTGTGGGTTGTTGTCTGAGTGTGCCTGTGGGTTGTTGTCTGAGCATGCCTGTCAGTTATTGTCTGAGTGTGGCTGTGGGTTGTTGTCTGAGTGTGGCTGTGGGTTGTTATCTGAGTGTGACTGTGGGTTGTTGTCTGAGTGTGGCTGTGGGTTGTTACCTGAGTGTGGCTGTGGGTTGTTGTCTGAGCGTGCCTGTCAGTTATTGTCAGAGTGTGGCTGTGGGTTGTTGTCTGAGTGTGCCTGTGGGCTGTTGTCTGAGTGTGTCTGTCAGTTGTTGTCTGAGTGTGGCTGTCGGCTGTTGTCTGAGCGTGGCTGTGGGTTGTTGTCTGAGCGTGGCTGTGGGTTGTTGTCTGAGTGTAGCTGCGCGTTGTTGTCTGAACATGCCTGTCAGTTGTCTGAGCGTGCCTGTCAGTTGTTGTCTGAGCGTGCCTGTCAGTTGCTGTCTTGTGTGCCTGTCGGTTGTTGTCTGAGTGTTTGTTAGTTGTTGTCTGAGTGTGGCTATGGGCTGTTGTCTGAGTGTGGCTGTGGGTTGTTGTCTGAGTGTGGCTGTGGGTTGTTATCTGAGTGTGACTGTGGGTTGTTGTCTGAGCGTGCCTGTCAGTTATTGTCAGAGTGTGGCTGTGGGTTGTTGTCTGAGTGTGCCTGTGGGTTGATGTCTGAGCGTGCCTGTCAGTTGTCTGAGTGTGCCTGTGGTTTGCTGTCTTGTGTGCCTGTCGGTTGTTGTCTGAGTGTGCCTGTGTTGTTGTCTGAGTGTGGCTATGGGCTGTTGCCTGAGTGTGGCTGTGGGTTGTTGTCTGAG
>NC_057723.1:21374805-21376512 GCF_004010195.1 Chiloscyllium plagiosum | reverse complement strand
TTGTCTGAGTGTAGCTGTGGGTTGTTGTCTGAGTGTGCCTGTGAGTTGTTGTCTGAGTGTGACTGTGGGATGTTGTCTGAGTGTGGCTGTCGGTTGTTGTCTGAGTGTGCCTGTGGGTTGTTCTCTGAGTGTTTGTTAGTTGTTGTCTGAGTGTGGCTATGGGCTGTTGTATGAGCAGGCCTGTCAGATATTGTCTGAGCGTGGCTGTGGGTTGTTATCTGAGCCTGCTTGTCAGTTGTTGTCTGAGCGTGACTGATGATTGTTGTCTGAGTATGGCTGTGGGCTGTTGTCTGAGCGTGGCTGGAGGTTGTTGTCTGAGTGTAGCTGTGGGTTGTTGTCTGAGTGTGCCTGTGGGTTGTTATCTGAGCCTGCCCGTCAGTTGTTGTCTGAGTGTGGCTGTCGGTTGTTGTCTGAGTGTGGCTGTGGGCTGTTGTCTGAGCGTGGCTGTGGGTTGTTGTCTGAGTGTGGCTGAGGGTTGTTTTCTTAGCGTGGCTATGGGTTATTGTCTGAGTGTAGCTGTGGGTTGTTGTCCGAACGTGGCTGTCGGTTGTTGTCTAAGAGTGGCTGTGGGTTGTTGTTGGAGTGTGGCTGTGAGTTGTTGTCTGAGCGCACTTGTCAGTTGCTGTCTTGTGTGCCTGTGGGTTGTTGTCTGAGAGTGTCTGTGGGTTGTTGTCTGAGTGTGCCTGTGGGTTGTTATCTGTGCCTGCCTGTCAGGTGTTGTCTGAGTGTGCCTTTGGGCTGCTGTCTTGTGTGCCTGTGAGTTGTTGTCTGTGTGTGGCAGTGGGTTGTTGTCTGAGTGTGCCTGTGGGTTGCTGTCTTGTGAGCCTGTGGGTTGTTGCCTGGGTGTGGCTGTCGGTTGTTGTCTGAGCGTGACT
Source organism: Chiloscyllium plagiosum (assembly GCF_004010195.1). NCBI lineage: Eukaryota > Metazoa > Chordata > Chondrichthyes > Orectolobiformes > Hemiscylliidae > Chiloscyllium > Chiloscyllium plagiosum. The sequence goes on along the minus strand of NC_057723.1, from coordinate 21,375,637 downwards.
GAGGGTTGTTGTCTGAGTGTGGCTGTGGATTGTTGTCTGAATGTATCTGTGGGTTGTTTGAGTGTGCCTGTGGGTGGTAGTCTGAGCGTGCCTGTCAGTTGTTGTCTGAGTGTGGCTTTCGGTTGTTGTCTGAGTGTGCTTGTGGTCATTATCTGAGCCTGCCTGTCAGTTATTGACTGAGCGTGGCTGACAGTTGTTGTCTGAGTGTGGCTGTGGGTTGTTGTCTGAGTGTGGCTTTCGGTTGTTGTCTGAGTGTGCTTGTGGTCATTATCTGAGCCTGCCTGTCAGTTATTGACTGAGCGTGGCTGTCAGTTGTTGTCTGAGAGCGGCTGTCAGTTGTTGTCTGAGTGTGGCTGCTGGCTGTTGTCTGAGTGTGCTATTGGGTTGTTATCGGAGCCTGCCTGTCAGTTGTTGTCTGAGTGTGGCTGTCGGTTGTTGTCTGAATGTGCCTGTCAGTTGTTGTCTAAGTGTGCCTGTCAGTTGACTGAGCGTGAATGTTGGTTGTTGTCTGATTGTGCCTGTAAGTTGTTATCTGAGCGTAACTGTGAGTTGTTGTTTGAGCATTCCTGTCGGTTGTTGTTTGAGTGTGTCTGTGGGTTGTTGCCTGAATTTGCCTGTGGGGAGTTGTCTGAGTGTGGCTGTTGGATCTTGTGTGAACATGGCTGTCGGTTCTTGTCTGAGTGTGCCTGTGGGTTGTTGTCTGAGCATGACTTTGGGTTGTTGTCTAAGTGTGGCTGACGGTTGTTGTCTGAGCGTGGCTGTGGGTTGTTGCCTGAGTGTGCCTGTGGGTTGTTTTCCGAGCGTGGCTGTCAGTTGTTGTCTGAGTGTGGCT